>NC_061525.1:20650000-20687500 GCF_022379125.1 Scophthalmus maximus
TCCTCGTGGAGATGGAGATCGGCGATGTCATTAAAGAGAGTTTGGAGACTAAGTGGAAGTAGTGGAAGTCTGAGTCCCACTGTTGCACGCTGGATCACCGCAAAACGTATTCTTCGCCACATTTTAAAACGTTACCTAAAAATATATACGTTAAATTGTACGCTAAAGGAAGTTACTGCGGCAACTCGAGTCAAACAGCTGATTTGTGGATTGATACTGCACCGGCGCGCGTTGGCGCAGTAATACATGGCCGAAGTACGCTTGGGGGGAAAAAAGCGCACACTTAAACGTCTGTCTGGCGGAAAACTGAAGCAGTGAAAAAAATACATCCTTTATACGTACAATAGAACGGATATATGTATTTTTTAGGTAACGTTTTAGAAATGTGGCGAAAAATATGTTTTGCAGTGGTCCCCTCTGCAACAGTGGGGCTGTGACTTACGCTACTTCCACTTCTCCTCCAGACTCCGTTAAATGACATCGCTGATCACCATCTCCATAAAGTTACATATTAACTATGCATAAGCAATTCATACAACCCCACTTCAAAATCACTGAAATATCCCTTTAATATTCTTTGGGAGGGGATGTGCTGCATTGCCTGTATTGCAAATATCTGACATGTACCCAGGTTTTTTCTTAATGGGCCTTTTCGTGTTCTTTTGGTGGGGGTTGGGTCTTCGGGTATCTTGGCGGGTAGGGGAAGTTTGGGGCATTGCAGATAGGAAGGGGTGAACTATTGGATCAGCAGCCTCACATGTTTTTAAGGTCTTATTTGCTTTCAGGCAATCTGTTGAGCCTCCCAAATATGTTGGTTATTCCTTCTCGACTGATGCTGCGTTCCAGTTTACCTCGGAAGTCGGAAGTCTGGTTTATCGTTCCAGTATGATCTCGGAACTCGGAATTACGACCTCAGAGTCGGAAATGCAAATGGAACGCCACTGCGAGTCGAAATTCCAACTCGGGAGGTCGGAAAAAAATCACTACCCTGACCTCCGGTGTCTGAGTTCCGAGGTAAACTGGAACACAGCATGACCTGGGTGGTGGTGGCGGCATCAGCCCAAAAGAGTCCAAACGAATCAGAAAGCCGCCCTCACCTGAAGCGCTTGGTGACAGCAAGCATCACTATGATTTCTGCTAATAGGCACTTCAACTTCCAGCCGGTTGGAGAGAGAGAGAGCTTCTGTTGAGGTCCACACTGAGTGGTGATGGAGACACTAGAAGCATGGTTGTTGTGACTATGCACATCCCTTATGCTGGGTGCTCGGTTGAACCCTCAAATAAGGGTTGCTGAAGCCTAAACTAACAGACAACGTCTACCGTATGTTTTTGTTTGTTTTTATCACTTGATGAAGATCCTTTAATTCTAATAACACATGCAAAGGTGTGTCAAGGCGGCAGAGTGCGCAGCTTTACCTCTATTGCCCTTGTTGACATACACACACACACACACAGACAGGGAGACATGGGTCATCATCTGCTTTGCACAATACAGCCCAGGGAAACCTTCCACACGGTTTCAAGAGGCTAAAATACACGTGGGTACGTGAGTGAAATGTTAGGTTTTCAGGGTTTTTTTCACCACTGCAAAATACAATTCTTGAAGCCAGGGTTTTCTTTAACTATGCTCATCCAGAAAGACAAACAGACATGGGAACGCAGTCAGTGTTTAATCTTTTTGTTGGCGCAACACAAAGACAGTAGCTATGTAATGGTGACAGATTGATGAGCTGGTTATGAAGCTGTATTCCGTGCGTGTGTGTGTGTGTTTTCATGGGGCTGTGTCTGGCTGTCTTACTGAGAGCGAGGGACAGACGGGAGGACAGATTACAGTTGAACATGGACTGACAGAATAAAGAGATGCCTTGTTTGTTGTCTGTCGACGACGGTGGTCTCGTACAGACCAGTCGGCTCATGAGTTTTCATCATCTATTCTAGTGCAGGTTTTTTTTCTATATCACTATCAGAAGAATAAAGAGTGTGCTTTCGTATGCCTGTGAATATCATAAAAATGGATGATAATGAGGATGATGATGATCAGTCAATGCACTTCAGAGCCTTGTTTCATGGCTTCAGTTTCATAACAATCCATTGGCCAATGCTGACCAGACAAAAATATATATATCTTAACTAGTCCCTCAGTTGTTAGACGGAGATGGTTGATACCCTGCAGTGAAGCCACACTGAAGCCCAGAAAGGGAAAGTTTCGTTATGTCTCATCATGTATTCTCATTGTTCAGACCTAAAACATTCAACAGGTAATTTGTTTCCAACTTCATTTTCCCCCATTACACGTTACAGATTCAACCAACTGGTGCTTCAAGCGGCGTGCACTCTTGCTCAGCTAGAGGCAGCCGACACAACACAGAGCTTCAGTTGCAGATAGCTAGTCATCTGCCGCACTTGTAATAGTGAAAGTTCACCTCCTCCAAAACAAAGGTCAGCGAGTGAAGTGGAAGTCAAAACAGGAGTTTTTTTATTCTCTCACACAGATGCTGTGCTGGAGGAGGTGGTTCCACGCATTTCTGTTGTCTTTGTAAATGTTGATTTCAGTGTTCAACCCCTACATTAACCTTATGGCTCATCACAACCCCTTCAATGAGTGGGCCATGGGTTTTGTATAAGCTCAGCGTGATTATACAAACAACTGATTAGAAGCGTGCCTCTAATTGCCGTATGGATGTGGGGACTTGATAGACTATGAGTAAACAATCTTTGCTTTTAGTTATAATGATTATTTCAATTTTATTTTTTTGCAAAATGAAGTAGACGCATAGAACAACACAGGTTCAGCTGCATTTAAGTTGTTGACAACACATAAATATTTAAACTAATTTAAGTGTTGAATGATTTAGTGTTTCCCATTAATTACCTAGACTGCGGCTGTCCATAATAGTATAATTGGTGTTTATAATATAATAATGATGATATATAATTTCTCACCACATATTCATAATGATCAGGACCCCCCCCCCCCCCCACACTTCTTATGACAGCTTCAGCTGTGTAACTTTCCACAACAGTAAGGCAGACAGATGTTGGCATAACACATGCCCTCCCTGTGTACGTGTCATTTCGGTTGAGTTTAATCAATCAATCATTCGATCAGTCACTGATGTCTCCTGAGTATCCAGCGTGTCTTCATAGGAAATTATCAGGCTTTACACACATTGCTTCTTATGTATGATAAAAAATTAATTATAATTGCCAAGTTTTTGAAATAATGATCTTCCTGATAGCACTGTTAGTTAGACATGTACTTAAACCTCTTGTTTAACCGCACTTTATGTGAAATGATATTTCAAGGATATTGTGATGCAACCAGTGTTGCAGATCTCTCCTCGGCGAATATACCCATTGAATCCTGTTCTGCACGTCAGCAATATATTTTCACTAGTCTACTGTTTCATAATCAAGCATTTATTTGCTGAGACTTAAAAATATATAAAATTGGTGATTATCATTCATGTTCTGACTGATTGTCTCCACCTTAGTGATCTCCAGGGCTGGCCCTGGTCTATTAGGGGCCCTAAGCAGAATTTCATTTGGTGGACCCCCCACCTCCACGTATACTATTGTCAATGCTTGATCATTGGCACACTTTCTGTAAATCTAACTGACCCATTATCAAGTTAAATAGATGTAGATGTGTTGCTTACATTATACCAATGTCAGCCTTTATGCTTCAATGATTTTTAATCTTGAAGGTAGCCAACTCACAATAGTGGTCCAGTGTTAATTTTGCTCTTTATTAATTGAAGTGATACAGTACTGAGTGGAATCTAGCTGTCGCTATATTTTCTTAGCTCATGGTTAGCTAAAGATACCTCGACTGAACCGAAGGCTTGTTTTTGACGGCTACCTAGCCGGTGAATGCTTTTTTTGTGTGTGATATTGTCTTTATCTTTATACGCTACTGGTTTTTCCATCAACTGTCTGAGCGACTGGCTGTATCGTGCCTATAGTTACATTGGGCATTTGGGCCCCCTGGTGGCAGCCGCTTAGTTCTCTTTTGTCTTGGGCCGGCCCTGGTAATCTCCACCAAAAAATCTGCAGCTATTCTGACTAATGTACAAGTAAAGACATCACTTTTGAACAGCCCTCTGTCTTTTTGTGCCCACAGCACAGTGGCACCGTGCTGCGTGTCCTGACCTGCCTTTCTGTGGGGAAACAGTCCCCCCCCATGTTGTTTTTCTCATCGTCTTCACTTAACTCTGAAGTGTTTTTTAGGCAAGAAAAGGATGAGGAAGAGGGCAGGCAGGCAGGATGGCAAAGCGTTAGGTAACAGGCCTAATGTACTGTGTAACAATTTCACACACTCCGTCACTCAGTCGTTTACAGTTCTCTGACATGCATCGCCCCCTCTCTGTTTCTCAAAACCACACATGGGCCCACTCAAAAGTGTGATTTCATCATGGTAAATGAAATGACCAAGGCTATGTTTTTCCGCTACACTTTTCTTCTTGCCCTCTAGTCGACGTTGCTACTGCTGCTGCAGCATCTGCATCCTCAGTGGTTTGAATCTGCAGCCAGTCGGCTTTAAAAGGGGTAGAACACAGTCAAGACTGTGTATGTGTCTCTGTTACATGACCGAGGACACTGAAGGCATCATCAGTATATTGCTCCGTGGTTGTGCCCCACACTGAAGGCAGAAGCATTTTAAGTTTGTGCACAACTCTGCGCCATCATCATCATCCACAGCACTGCTTGTTGTTGGAGGCAAAAGTGTGTTGCTAAGGCTCCTAGTCTGGGAAATGTCATTCCAATGATGTCTTGCTGGTTTCCATAGCGATGAGGATAGTTCGAGACCCCAACCACCACCAACGCTGGACGGAAGTGACTCTCCATTGGTTGATCTTTTTTGTCCGTTAGGAAGAGGTTGTGTGTTTGTGTGTGTGTGTGTTATCCTTTGCCATCCATAGTGCTCCTCAGTTCCAACTTTAGGTATTCACAACATGTTTCCCACAGAATTTGAATGTAACTATTCTTGTTTGGAGAATAGTGGTTGGAGAGCTGTTTGTTGTGCTGTAAAGCCACTGCCAAACTGGAACGGCTGGCTCGTCTTTGCAGGCATCAGTCAACAATCACTGTCAGGATGAGAATTAGGACCATGCAGAGGCAGAGGCAGAGTCAGTTGGTCACGCGGTGCAGTTATGCAGGATACGATGATAATGCTGTTGCGGAAAGCAGAGCTTTTGTGTACAGTCCTCAACTTGCTCGTGGTAAGATTTTCCAGCTTTTTTCCAGAAATTTTACTTGTGGGGGAAGGGCAAGAAGGTGGGGAAAATGAGCAAACGGCGGATGAGTGTGACGTCCAGCGCTTCCACTCTTCCACGCTTGTCCCTGGTCTGGTGCTTTCAGTCTGACACTTTCAACTGAGTCATTTCCTCACAATCTCATACAAGAGCGCAGCACAACTTGTCGAACATCTCTGAACAGCATTGTTCTGACTCATACTGTATGTGCACATACATATTACAGTCATAACGTGGTGCAGCTAGTGCTGACCTGCCGTGACCCTTTGTGATGTTTTGTCTCTCTCTCACTCTCTCTATCTCTCTCTCACACACACATGAACATAAACACAAACACAAAAGCAGCAGCTGCCTTTGAAGGTTCTTGTTAGCTATGCCAAAGGGTAGGTTTACAGGTAGCGTATGATCCCATGTTTTTGACCAGAATGTGTGTGTGTGCGTTTGTGCATGCATGTGTGCAAGGTAAACTCTCACACTGATTTGGGTTAAGCCTGAGCATTACACCATTGTCACCTCTGGATGAAGGTTAACCTCATACATTATATCACTGCTTGTGTGCGTGTGCGTGCGTGTGCTTGTGTGTGTGCTTGTGTGTGTGTGTGTGTGACACAGATGAGCATGTAACATGCACTTGCCCCGGCGTTCCACTGTAGACATTGCACCATAGACTCAATTCTCCATGTAGAATAAGCCCCATTGTGGTTGGATGGATCTCAAAAATCTATCAAAAATATATATATATTCATTGTAAATTATCCTTTTGTTATTCTTTTATTATAACATTTTGCTGATTTATTACGTACACATCTGGTAGCGACAACAATCTCTACAAGTTTCCTTGTTCCATTCATGAAGGTTGGAAACTTGGAATGATATTCTTTGTAAAACGTTTTAGTTTTTGTGATGAGGGTCTGATGCACCTTTGTGAACGGTCTTCCAATATGCTGTCCATATCATATCGTTAATATTTGGGCATGGCATGCTTAACAACAGTCAGTCGGATGTTTTGGGGAATCGAATTTTCTCTGCGTCAGAACTTATTCGGCAAAGTTGTTTCCATCTCGCATTTTGCGCATTACCTCTTTATCGCAAAAAGCAAAAACCACCTCACGCAAAAAGCGTATAAACTTTGAAGTGAATCAGAGGGAGAATTCTAATTTTCCCTCAACTTTTCCTGATGGAAACATTGCGAAAGGTCTGGGTAATAAAACACTGTAAAACATTCTGAGAGATCTGAGAGACCTTATTTGTGATTATGAGTGTGTGTAAAACAGGCAAAGTGTAAATAAAAAAAATTGGTACACTAGACTGATAATCACATGAACTCTTGTGATCCACACACTCTGCTGCTGAGCACCAGCTGCTCTGGCCATGGTCCTATGTTGAGCTCATAGTCTTATGATCAGAGGGACTATGTGACATTTCATCTCATTACAACCGGCCTCTCGGGTGTGTGTGTGTGTGTGTGTGTGTGTGTGTGTGTGTGTGTGTGTGTGTGTGTGTGTGTGTGTGTGTGTGTGTGTGTGTGTGTGTGTGTGTGTGTGTGTGTGTGTGTGTGTGTGTGTGTGTGTGTGTGTGTGTGTGTGTGTGTGTGTGTGTGTGTGTGTGTGTGTGTGTGTTCGTGTTCTGACAGAAAATTCCAGTCATGGACGCCGGTCCAAAACAGATAAGCACAAGCCTGTTAACGTACACACACTTGTCACAACACATTTACTGTACCTTGGCTGGCGCTAAAGCTGGATGGGTTACAGTACAGTTTACCAGCTAGCATGGCTAGATGTGTCTTTTGTCACAATTATCCAATTACTACAGTAAGCGCAGCAGCAGTTAAAATTCGTAATTTGTAAAGCCTGAGACGCCCTTGGTGTCGGTTAACTATTATGAACCGAATGACTGCCAATCTCAAAAATAGTTTACTGGGGATAAAAAATTGAAGTCCCCCTCCACTCAAAAAAGTGTTTGTCTTCTGTTTCTGTCCTTCAACATGTCTGACATTGACTATAGGGACTTGTATCTGAGCACATGTTGTCACTGTAGAGGTGTTTTTACATTCTTCTCCTTGAGGAGGAGATTTCTGTTGCAATTCTCTGCAATTTGAAATTCAAACGAACCCCGGGGAAAGCTAGATTTCATACGTCACAAATACAGAGAACCGATCGCTGTTGAATATGTAAATGTCATGCAAATAAACCTGAAACTTCTAGTGCAGCAGAGGCAGTTAGCATCCACGAGAGGATGGCAGGTGTGTCAGCAGACAGTTAGCATTAGTAGTTAGCATCCACGAGAGGACGGCAGGTGTGTCAGCAGACAGTTAGCATTAGTAGTTAGCATCCACGAGAGGACGGCAGGTGTGTCAGCAGACAGTTAGCATTAGCATTTAGCATCCACGAGAGGACGGCAGGTGTGTCAGCAGACAGTTAGCATAAGTAGTTAGCATCCACGAGAGGACGGCAGGTTTGTCAGCAGACAGTTAGCATTAGCAGTTAGCATCCACACGAGGACGGCAGGTGTGTCAGCAGACAGTTAGCATTAGCACTTAGCATCCACGAGAGGATGGCAGGTGTGTCAGCAGACAGATAGCATTAGCAGTTAGCATCCACGAGAGGACGGCAGGTGTGTCAGCAGACAGTAAGCGCTAGCATTAGGAGTTTGTGAGAGTTTTATGGCTGAATCTTTTGGGGGTAAGCAATGTTAACCTAAATATTAGGCATAGCAGATTCATTTTATATACTTTAAAACATGACTGGAAGGGGTCTTAAAGTGTGGATTCGGATTGTCCTTCCTATCGTCTTGTCCTATCTACTGTTCCTTGACCTCAGTGGAAAACGTCACAAGGTCGAGGAAATGTGTGAAGGACAATTCATAGGAATTAAGGTTTTGACGTGAGTCTGCCTAGGTGAAACTACAAAGTTCCGAAGATGGACTACAAAATAACGCACCGGCTCCATCCAGCATGTTCCAGTGTGTTATACCACGGTTAAACCACCGTATGACATCAGATGTAAAATGCTTCACAGGCAACGGTAACTTACGTGATGGAGTGCGTCACTTATAGGTCATATTCATACTTCTTCTTCTACTTCGGATTAAATCATTTACGTTCGCATGGCGCACAAATGCGCACTATTTCTCCTTTCCTTTCGCATAGCAAAGTCCAGTCTACCATATGCTAAAGGAGATAGGAAAAGGAAGCATTGAAGCACCTCTCCTATGCATTTAGAGAATCCGAACAGCTCTCATCATGGCTTTTGTTGAAATACCTCAGGGTGACTTCAATATTCAGGAAACTTGATAAACGAATTTGACAATTTGACCGCACCCCTTGTGTTTCAGACCGAGGCTGAAAAAGAGGAGCTGCAGTAATGGACTGAGGAAATTGATTTGTTTACCGAACACCAGAGCATGTAAAGCTTTTCAAGTAATAACCCAAGTCAGCCTCGTCGGACTCCAGATGGACGGACTTATCTCCTTTGTGTTTGTTATCAGGAAACGGGGAGCACGGGATGGCACTGTTTATGCAGGACACATGCTTTTCATTTTTTCTCACACACGCACACACACACTCGCACTGTACCCTGCTCATCTATTTTTGGCAGGAGCAGTGTTTTGGGGGCAGTCCCATTAGCGTCGCTTGATTAAGTCATTAAAGTCGTCTGTCCGCTCCTAAGTGGCACAGCAAAGCTCCTGTCACACCCCATCACCGTCCACGCGGCCGGAGCTATTGTCGAGGGCTCAGCGGTTACGCAAGAGTCTTGCCCGCAGTCGAAGGTCAGAGTGTAGGTCGGGTTACCCAAACAGGCTGGAATGCAAAGAAAAGCCACTATGCGCAGTTCAGCCGGTCATCTTTGAAAAGTGCAAGCGACCAAGTGTCTAGTTCTAGTATGTTGTAGTTGTTATTTTTCTTGTTGGATATATTTTGTACATGGATTCGCAGCGCAGGTCAGGTCAGGCCGAGTCTGTCTGACTCACACCTTCTATCCTGGTTATTTTCTAAACACTTTGCTCTTCTATGATTATTGTGTCACCACGGTAATGATGCACGGGCAGCGGGGGCCGTGCACTGGAACTATTGCCTGTAATTAAGTGACAGCTAAATACCATTACAGTGGACGTATTATCCTTTTTTTGCAAAGCTGCGGTGCTTGTAAACTCTTTGCATGGTCACAGATATTGATCTTTTTATTTAGTATCTTGTTTTTCTCTCTTTCGGTCTCCCATGTGCACTCCTTCCACGCCGTTGCCTTTCGTAATCTTGCCCTCTCTCTTATCATTCGTCTTCATCGCTCCCTCACTCCCTATCTTGTCTCTTGTCTCCAGGTGGCTATAAAAATAGTGGATAAGACCCAGCTGGACGACGAGAATCTTAAAAAGATCTTCAGAGAGGTGCAAATCATGAAGTTGCTGAAGCACCCCCACATCATCCGCCTCTACCAGGTAGACACTCGCCCACAAAAGCTGACAAGGTTTCTCCGCTCAGATCGTACACCTGAGTCTTTCGGGCCTAATAGGCAAAGAACAAATAAGATGTGTGTTGGTTTTAAATCTCTCTCTCAATGGTAGAGGTTGAGCACATAATGAGTTCCCTATTTGTTTTCACTTTTCCAGGTGTATGTGGAATTGTAACACAAAAGTAGCCTGTCACATACCTGTCGTCAGGACGACCTTTCACAAGTCGACCTGTCCAGCCACTTGAGATGGCCCTAGGCCTGTCATGATAAGGACTTTTTGTTGCACAATATATTGTCCCCGAAATAATTCCGATAAACAACATTATCGTTATTTTAAGACCATTTTTTGATACTGAATCATGTGAGCAAGTCCTACACAATTTGTGTTGCTGCTTAAGAGAAATGTTATCCAGAGTTTACACTTGCATTTAGCCCCCAGACAAAACAAGCAATTTGAAGACATGGTGCCTAAAATACTAAGAAATCCATGTTTTCTGACATTTATAGACGAAACCAGTAATTGAGGAATCATACGACGAGAACAGATGAGAGGACTGAAGCAGCAAGACTTTGCTGGGCTGTTGTTGACATTCATTCTTATGTCAACAAACATGCATGAAAGCTGTAATTGAGGCCAATAAAAATTATTGAGTTCATATTCATTTATCGTACGATAAGACGATAACGTGACAGGCCATTATGGCCCCCCAGTGTTTTTCAACATAAATTAGACTAATTCACCCCTTAGTCACAAGAACGTGTCGTCTTTAACATCTGAATAATTAATGTTGAATTCAAATCCGTCACACCTGCACGCGTTGAACAATTACACTGTCTCAGTTTCTGTTTCTTTATAAATCTGCCCGTTGCCAAACCATGCTTACTCATCCTGTTGCGTAATGGGCAAACCTGCCCATCACTAGACGTCGGTCTGTCTTGAGCATCGGTACGTCCTGTTTGAAATCACTCGTCTACGTCCCCTCAGGTGATGGAGACGGAGAGGATGATCTATCTGGTGACGGAGTACGCCAGCGGTGGGGAGATATTTGGTAAGGGAGTTCCCCACCCCGTCGACCTTGTTGAGGATTTTCTGTTTATTGCTTTTATTCCCTGTTGATTTATGATTCGATTGCTTCAACATTTTTTTTTACATCCACTTATCTTTAAAATATGTGTAAATTTCGTTAAACGAATAGTCTAAATCTAATAAGAAATTGAGTTATACTTGACTTTTAATTTTATTTGTGTCCCTCATGTTTGGTTTCCTTGTGCTGCTTGTTCATTCTCGTATTACAGGACAAATTGTTTTTACTGCCTGGTTTCATGCTTTAGTATTTATTGGGTTCTAATGTGTGTCATTGGTGCTCGAGTGTCTTATAGCCAGTGTCATGATTAATATAGTAAATCATCAGGCCAAATCCAAACAGAGTATATTCACCCCATTTAAGTAAACATGGAGCAGAAGGTACACTGTGCCTGAGTAACATAAATCTCTTAACTGTACTGTGTGTGTGTGTGTGTGTGTGTGTGTGTGTGTGTGTGTGTGTGTGTGTGTGTGTGTGTGTGTGTGTGTGTGTGTGTGTGTGTGTGTGTGTGTGTGTGTGTGTGTGTGTGTGTGTGTGTGTGTGTGTGTGTGTGTGTGTGTGTGTGTGTGTGTGTGTGTGTGTGTGTGTGTGTGTGTGTGTGTAGACCACCTGGTGGCTCATGGGCGTATGGCAGAGAAGGATGCCAGAAAGAAGTTCAAGCAGATAGTGGCAGCAGTCCATTTCTGTCACTGCCGCAACATCGTCCACCGAGACTTGAAGGCTGAGAATCTGCTCCTGGACCACAACCTCAACATCAAAATCGCAGGTGTGTGTGTGTGTGTTCTTGAAAATTTATGGGCGGGTAACTTAATTTAGTTGTTTAGGGCCATCTTGGCGAGGTTGTCGTAGGCAAGTGACGGCATGTGCTTTGGGAGCATTTCTCCTCATTTAATTCAATTTGCTCATTTACTCCGTTGAGGAGAGTGAGGAGATTTAATAATCTACTCCTCTCCCTCTGTCAAGACTTTGGCTTTAGCAACCTGTTTTCCCGAGGCCAGCTGTTGAAGACGTGGTGTGGCAGCCCTCCATATGCCGCACCAGAACTCTTTGAGGGCAAAGAGTACGACGGACCCAAAGTAGATGTATGGGTGAGTAGACCTTTCGGTTGTCGCCAGGCTCCGCTGGGCTGGATCGCAGGGTGCATCTTAACAAGCCTATCTAATAACCATGTACTGATTGTTTTATTTTCCCTGCTATCTTCTCTTTAGAGCTTAGGTGTGGTGTTATATGTATTGGTCTGTGGCGCCCTGCCTTTCGACGGCAGCACTCTACAAAATTTGCGAGCGCGTGTCCTCAGTGGCAAGTTTCGCATCCCCTTCTTCATGTCCACAGGTAAGACTTCTGTCACCTCTGACTCCCTGTGTCCAGTGTCTCCCCTCCTTCTCCTCCAGCACAAACACAGACTAGTGCAATATGTTAGAGTCCGACTGATATGGATTGATAGAGGCAGATGCCGATATCGATATCAGGGTGTACAAGATTTCCGATACCGATACATCGGCTGAATATATGTCAATGATTCCTTAGATCTCGTTATCAAACCTTTATGACAAAAGGGGGGGGGGGGCTTAAAGATACAGGAGCTAAAACCAAGTGTTTGAGACAGAGGCTGTGAAAGAGGAGCTGCAGGAATGTGACAGTCTGATGTGTTTACTGAACATTAGAGCATGTAAACCTTTTCAAGTGACAACCCTAAATGAACATTATGAACCTGAATATGACATAATAATACTCCTTTAATGTCACAACGTTAGAAGTGGTGTTGTCGCCGTATCATGTGAGAATGCATGTCTTTGTGTGTCACTGCAGACTGTGAGTACTTGATCAGACACATGTTAGTCCTGGAGCCCAGCAGACGTTTGACCATGGAGCAGATCTGCAAGAACAAGTGGATGAGACTAGGAGACCCGGACCCAGACTTTGACAGGGTGAGACCCCCCCTCTAGAAGTATTGAGCAGGAAATATCCAAACTGCGAAAGGAAAAGCTACAGAAGTTTGCCACCATTTTTCTTTTACATCAGTCCCTCCTGACCTCTTCACCCCATGTCTTCTCTCTTCCAGTTGATAGCAGAGTGTGTGCAGGTGAAGACGGAGCGAGACACGGAGCTCATCAATGAGCAGGTGCTGATAGCCATGTCTGAGATGGGCCTGGACCGAGAGCGCGCGCTTCAGGTTGGACGCAAACATCCAGCTAACTTTCTCTGACGCATTAAAATTTTCATCACTGCCTTTTGATAAAAAAAAAACTAAAAACTTTCTCTTTCTCTCTTTTCGCGCTTTAGTCTCTACAAACCGATGCATACGATCACTACAGTGCCATCTACAGTCTGCTAGCCGACCGCCTCAAGAAACACAAGACCCTGCGCGTTGCTCAGCCGACGCCGCGCTCCATTAGCTATCCCCTTAACGCAGTACAGGTGAGTCACTGTCCACTGGTATTGTCATTATATGATAGAACAGTGGCAAGTCACCAGAATAATCAGGCTGGTGCGCGTGAGCCCTTTATATTGTTTTTTCTTTTTAGTGATCAATTTAGAGAATAATGTTTTGTTTTTATAATTTTATGGCCCCCGTCACTCACTGTTGTCAGCTCAGCATAATGCATCTCTCATCTGATCAGATGGGGAAGCTGAGATGTCCGATATTTCTCTGCACCGTAGTGTGCCACGCCATGTTTTATGACGCTAAGAGCAAAAGAGTCATAAGATGTGTTCTGTGTTATATACAGAAAATATATAAAAAATCTCCCCCCCTGAGTCAGGCAGGTTGCTCTGTGACGCATTACGCTTTTTGTTCTGAAGAAGCATCAGGCCTTTAGAAACCTTGAGTGTTTCACGTGACATGTTCCATCAGTCTACAGTTGTCATCGTGTCCATCCACCGAATGGAGTTGTTTGGCTTTAACCCACACCTGCCAATCCACTGCACTAAGAAGATTATTGGAAAATTAGTGCAATCCTCACATCACCTGTGTGTGTGCGTGCGTGTGTGTGTGTGTGTGTGTGCGTGTGTTTGTGCATGTGTGCGTGCCCAGCAGACAGATCCCCAGGGTAATCCAGTTAGCATGACCGTTCCCCACGTCCAGCTCATCAACCCTGAGAACCAGATTGTTGAGGTGAGTTGTCAAAGGCGTCCAACTGGTTGCGCCAGTCTGGCGTCAGTGTGAGGACACCACTGATCATGTCTGATTAAAAAAAAAAAGAGGGATCAATCACAGCTTTTGGAAAAACACAACTTTAACTTTAACTTTAACTTCAAGAGTTTGACTGGTGAAAAATGCTGCTTCACTTCTTGGCAGCATATGTCAGTCAACACAACAACAACAACCGGTCGTCATATATTATGTAACGCGAGATTCATCTCAAGACTATGAGCCGACACACATGATCACATAAACATGTACACACACACACACACACACACACTTAGAGCCTCAAAGCTGACTCACAAGCAATGTGACACACAACACAGGGTTCCTACGCAGTATGGAAATTGATTCGAGTAATTTCCAGGTATGGAAAAGAGAAAAAGAGTAAGGAAAAATATTTATATTATATAACAGACGTTTCCCCTGTTGATGATAAAATGCACACTTACCAGAAATTACTGAGTTTAAATGTCAATGTTTCAATGTGAGAATCAGTCCTGGAACAGGTAATGTCTGAATTGGGTAATATCAATATTTCAATATCAATCTGCAGAAACCCTGACTTCCTGTGTATGAAGTGCAACACAATAGCTACACAGTCCGAATGTGATATGTTAACAGTTGGATTTTGAAATGATTTATTACATAATAATATTTACTTTACTATATAATCATTTTATATAAAATAACATAATATTCATTTATATAAATCTTTCTAATTGTACTCGGATGTCAAGTATGGTCCGAAAAAATCTACAGAGAGGTCTGGAATTTTGAAATGGAAAATCTGTGAAGACTCTGTGTGTGTAATAGAATTAGAATACACTTAATTGATGTTAACCCTCTTCAAATATATGAAACACACACTATGAAAGACCTTTATTAATTATTATATGTGTGTGATATTTTTTTTTTTTAGCCGGATGGCAGCATGGCACTGGACAGTGATGAAGGAGAGGAGCCATCTCCTGAGGCCATGGCTCGCTACCTTTCGATGAGGCGGCACACTGTGGGGGTACCAGACCAAAGGTAACACGGTTTGGTTGTAGATGATCAAATGAAGTATTGTTTAAATAATCAGCCACAAACAGGAAGTGTGTATTGCCGGCTCGTTGATACAAGGATAGTGTCAAGCTAAGTTCTTGGACATCAACCAAAACCACTGACCCTTTCCCCTTTTCTCTCTCTCTACTCCAACTACAGGACAGAGATGCAGGAGGACCTCCAGAAACTGCCACCGGGTTTCCCACGCGGTGCCGTGCCCCAGCCCCAGTTCCCCCCGCTGGTCCCCACTATGGGCCAAATGCATACTCTCATGCCCACGCAGAGCCTGCAGCCCACGCAGCAGCTGGAGTACAAGGTACAGTGAGCCCGGGTGTTTGCAGTTGGATGGCATTAGAGGGCCTGTTCTGTTTGTGCTGGTAGAGTCTTAATAGGAAATGTATTGATCTGACTCCTGACGCCTGGTTGATCCTACAGGAGCAGTCGTTGCTTCAGCCTCCCACTCTGCAACTGCTCAACGGCATGGGGCCGCTGGGTCGAAGAGCCTCCGACGGCGGGGCTAACATTCAACTACACGCTCAGCTCCTCAAGAGGCCTCGGGGGCCCTCGCCGCTCGTCGCTAGCCCGGTGAGTATAGAATGTTATTCCCAGAGGGGGGGGGGTGTGTGATTGTGTGTGTGTGTGTGTGTGTGTGTGTGTGTTTGCGCGCGCAGTTTGTTTATTCTCCCCATCACGTCAGCTGTAGGAGTTGCTGACGGCTCAACTTTTTTGCCTTTCTCAGCATCCTATCCCTGCCGTAGAGCCGGTGGATGAGGAGGGATCGGACGGAGAGCCGGACCAAGAGGCGGTACAGAGGTAACCCACGGTGACGCTTTGGTTGATGGGATTTTCTGTACAAAGGTGCTGTCTAAGGTGGATCCTCTGGAAGGCCTAAAGCCTGGGAAAATAGACCAACGGCTTGAAAAACTTCAGTTTATATTCCTATTTACATTCAAGGCTTGGTCTCACATTATTTAGATATTTTGTTTTAATTGTTTACAAATTATAAACATATGCATCCTGACTTCCTACGTAAACGATCCTTTTACAGGCCTTAAATACATCAGAACATTGACAGAAACAGAACATACTTTGAAAAATAGACCACCACACTACAATACTAGCACTATACACTGGAGGTTTTTAGACTTGCAAATCCAGGGAAATTGACCAAAATTAGAGCATTGATAGAAAGGGCACAAGATGTATCAGAGGGTTTTGAGGTGGAATCAGTGTAAAGCTAGCCACAGGGTTTACTTTATATGCAGATTTGAAATCAGAAGTCCAGGTTAGAGTTTCCCGGCCGGTCCTCTTCAGACAGCAGCCTCTGCAGACTTCGCTGGTGTCCTGGGTTGCTGGGAGTGAGTGCCTTTAGGCTGCTCTGCTTTTTTTCCCCCACCCCCCCATGGGAGGTGGCGACTCTGCTGTGGTGCTTATCCCATCTCTCCTCCTTTTGTCCATCGCGCAAGTGCCTTCTGCCACAATTCCAAACGGAATCCGCCGCCAAAATCAGCGCTCCTATCGCTCAAACTCTTCGGCCAAGAACTTTATCTATCTCTCTAATTTTTTCAGAACGTGCCAAATTGTTCTCCCGACCTTCTCACTCTTTCTCACACAGCTTTGCTAACTCTGAAGCTTGCACAACAAATGGCGACCTGTCCAATCCTTAAGTTGGAAGCTGGGTTGCGGGGTGGCCTTAAAGCTTTAACATCCATCTTTGGTGTAATTTAACTTTGTTTTTCTGATTGGCTGAGATGATATGAATGATGGCACCCATTGGCAGAGGTGGGAAGGGGAGGGCCCCCCCCCCCCATGCCCCGTCTCCATTAGCCATTGAGGACAGAGAGCTGACCAGCGCTGCTTCCTGTCTCCCACCTTCATCCCCGTCCTACCCCCCCCCTCCCTGCGGCCCAGGTACCTGGCGAACCGCTCCAAGCGGCACACGACGCACGCGCTCACGAGCACATCGCATGGCGAGCCCTCGGCAGAGTCACAGCGACCCCAGGGCCCCCGCCAGAGGGGGGGCTGGGCCCCCGACATACACACCCGGTGAGGGGACACGCCCGCGCCGAGCTGTATATGCACAGACACGCACACAAACTCACAATCCCACACATGAAATGAGGGGCATATCAAGCCTATCTCTCTCTCTCACACACACACACACACACATTGCTGATGAAGTGCTCCCACCAGGTGAAGGTTGTTCACCTTCCGAAGATGGAATTTTTTTTGTCAATAGTGGCGTCTGAGCTGGAGAGTGTGGCACAAAATAACTATTTATGTTCCCCCAAACCTCGAAAGAGCAGTAGTTTTTGTATGAGAGACTCTTTTTCTTAAAGCTAAATGAACTAGTGGCCATATTTTTTTTCTTTTGTCCATGAAGTAATTCTAGCTATTGTCCCCCGTGAGTTTCGTCTCCGTGCAACTCAGTGTAGAAACTCGCTGTATGTTTTCTTCCATGTGAGTTTGTTTTATTTAGATGCAGTGGTAGGCAGGTTGTGTTATCTAATATAGGGCCTGAGATGAGTTGAATTCATCCCTGTTTTTGAAGAAAGTTTGCTCTGCTGAGGTGTGAAAATAGAGGCTTGTATCTTGGTACTTTTTTGAAATGGTGTAAGCAGCCGACCATTTTTTTTGTTGGAAAAATTGGAATTCGTGGTGGAAAACAAAGAGTCGTCAGATATTCATGTTGTTGTTTTTTCTTATGAAGCATATCACCATGTAGTAGTACATTATCTTGCCTTAACTACATCTTTCTAGTGTGTCCTAAGAAACTGCACAGAGACTGCCAAAAATGGTAAGTCAAGGAAAGAGCTTATCTGTAGAAGAAAAAAAAAATCCTCAAGCATTTAGACAATGGTGTGTATCTCAAGTATCTTACTTTAAACTGACCTTTCAGTCTGTCTTGAGCGAGAGCCGGACTGAAACAATTTAAATACCCTTTAACATGGATTCATTCATCGTATTTTGAGGTGCTGATGATGATGCGTACACATAAAATGTTTCACTGTCAGATACATGTTACTGCTAACTCGTAGTATTTTAAAAGTCTGATGCGCTCATGTCGTGTTTGTGTCTCATATGTGTGTGTCTGTGTTATGTTGTGTCTTCGTGTGTGTCCCTGTGGTCCCCTCCTCCTCCTCAGATCCAGCTATAAGGACTGTAACACCCTCCACCTCCCCATGGAGCGCTTCTCACCAGTCAGACGCTTCTCTGACGGCGCCGCCACCATCCAGGCTTTCAAGGCTCATCTAGAGAACAGCAGCCTCATTAAGCAACTCAAGCAGGTACATCACTAGAACCATAAACAAATACCGTGGTAAACAGGTAGCTGGTAGTAAATACATAAAAAAAATTCAATTCTCACCAGAGAACACTGGCTTAACAATGATATTTCATAAAACGGTCAACATCCCTGACTTTGGTTACATGTGTTTAGTAAATGCAGAATTTTTTAAGTGCTGCATATTTGTAGAAAATTCATTTGGTGGAGACATACATTTTAGACCAGCTACCAATGAAAGAATCTGAAATTTTGGGTAATCGAGGCGAATGGCATAAGTACCAAATCCTTCCTCACGGAAATCCTTCTGTGAGATTTTAATATGATAACAGCAATAAAAAAAAAAGCCCCTTTTCTTGCTTTATGAAAACATACAGAGTTCTTTTTCCACCAGTGTCTGTGGGAGAAAACAATTCTGATGGATTTGAGGTTTTTAAATAACGGAACACCTTCTTCCTCTTTCATAGTCAGTGTTAAGTCTGCTAAATTCTGGTCGCGTCATTAAAAAAAATAATTACAGTTTTTGGAGGAAAACGGTACTTATCGTAATAATATTTTCTTCATTAGCAAAATAGCAAAAATAACACTATTTATCTATATAATTCATTTTACATAGCACAAACCCATGGAGGGATGACTAACTCTTATTTCTTCCACCTTCACGCAGGAGAGAAAAACCTTAATTTATCTTCAAACTTGAAATAAATCTCATGTTTTGACATTTACTGTGATAATTATCAATATTGACATAACATGACATTTTAAACTGGAGCTGGGGTAAAACAAAGGGAGCGGAAAACCGGTGTCACAGCATTAAAGCAGAGAAGCTAGCAAGTTTGTTTTTTAAAGCTACACTGACGGCACAGTCACCTTTGCTTTGAGGAGCATTCGACAGTATTATTAATTTTCTATCATTAAAGATAATGTGTCCTTTTTATTTTTTCAGTCTGAACTTGTCTTGTTAAAACGCTGACGCGATTCTAGACTCACTGCGATCTGGTTGCGCAGCGAACAGGATTTGTAAAGCTCAGGGTCAATGGGAGTCTTTCACCTGAGAAAACCTCAGGCTGCTTCTTCAGACATCACATCATCCGCCGTGACGCTGCACTGGGTTTACCTCACCCAGTAGGAGGGGTGGCTAGGTAGTGAGGGAGGAGATAATCAGCGTGTTTTTGGCGGTGGGCGCTTCATCTCAGGCATGCACGGACGTGCCGGGATTATCTTAACGCTCAAGTGGTAAAGAGGGTTACTGAGGCTACAGGAGAGAGGTCAACACACATGACCTACATCCAGGTGAGGTCCCCTGAAAACATGAAACGTCTACTGAAATTTCTTGGACTTTTCAGCTCGGAAGAAACTGGGAGTAGACGAGTGCAGGAGAGCGATCGTATGACCTCAGAGTAAATCAATACGTGCTGTATCTGGTCATACACGCTGGCGAGCTGCTGATTTCCCGATTTTTAACCCCGCAGAGTGAACAACAGGTCTCCGCATCTCATCCGTTCTGCAGCAGGAAACTGGTTCAGACTGGAATTCTGTGATGAAGGATGTGCTTTTGGTACAATTAGTTGTATTAGATAAATGTGATTAGTGTCATTGAGCAAAGCATAAGCTTAATTGTACGAGTGCACCCGTGTTGTTCGTGCCAGTCGGGGGAACGTTGGGCCAACGGGTCAGCTAGGTGATTACGCATAGTGTCAAACTTTGAGTTACACCGGGGAGATTTCAAAGTCGATGAAAGTGTTCAGCCTGTGAATGCTAAACATAGTGAACTAATTACACTTAAGCAGACTGGTTAGTGCTCGAGATTTGTCTCCGCAGGAACTGCTAGCCAGATGGGAATTGCTTTCAAATCCTGTAGCGGTTACATTTAACCACTTACTGCTGATTAATTGACGACTTGCTGTTGATTAATTATTTTGTGTTGATAAAATCAACAGCGTGAAAGGAACAATAAATGAAGATTTGAAGTAGATTTTGTTCATCAGCTTATACTGGATGAGTTCAGCAAAACTGAACTGCAGCCATCGTTCACGAGTGTGTGTGTAGGATGTTATTCTGGATACAGTGCCCCCCCAATTTTATTTTTTTTAAAGAACCCCTCTGCGCTGGAAGTTTCCGGTTTCTTTGCCTCACATTTGCATATCCGACGGCGATTGTTTTTTTCTGTATTTGTGACGTACAAAATGTAACTTGCACAGAAATCTCCTACTCCAGGAGAGGAATGTGAAAACACCTCTATTGTGCCAGCATTTGCTCAGATGGAACTCCCTATAGTCGATGTCAGAAACAGAATAAAACACTTTTTTGTGTGGAAGGGGACTTGAAATTCACTTAATTTCCCTCGTCAGCATGCAAATATTAAGCCTGCAGAATATTTTGTCTGTTTTCCAATAGGAGTGTGAGCAGCTCCAGAAGATGTATGCTGCCCAGCAGGATGACCGATTCCTGGAGCACACCCAGCAGCAGCATATCCTCTACCAGCAAGAGCAACAAATCCTCCACCAGCAAATCCAGGTACTGGGAAGACGGAAGATGTTAATACGAGTCCAAAACTACACTGGCGTCATAATGAGCGCCATAATGTTCGCAGTAGCTTACAGCCATGTCACCCGACTTTTTTTAAAAGCGTCGTTATCATACTTCCGTTGTATGATGAAAGCTTACAGCAACTCGTACACGCGTCATAGGAAAGACTAAATTCTTCCCCTGAGGCTTCGTTGTGGCCTCTCTTTTCCTCCTGATCTCGAGTCCTTTCTTTGAGACACTCTTACTCAATATTTGAATTTATATTAATTGATGCAATCAGCCCAACATTGTCATAATCGCATGAACAAATCGTGTGTTATCCGAGCTTGAAGCCAATTTTAATCTTTCTCCTCCTGCAGGGTCTGTCTTTAGGCCACGGAGAGAGCCAGCCTAGTCACCTTACCCACCAGCTCCAGAGGTGAGCTCACGCACGCACACGCACACACCCACAATCACAACACACACACACACACACACACACGCACACACATTACTCATCAGCTATTGAACAGTGAATTTGATACTGTGGTGCAGCGCGATCGACAGAACTGTTACATCACATCATCGTCGATTCTCTCTCTCTCTCTCTCTCTTCTCCTCTTCTACTCTTGTCCTGTCCTCCCTCAGGTTGCGTATCCAGCCCTCCAGCCCTCCGCCAACACATCCCAGCAACCACCTCTTCAGACAGCCCAATCAGAGCCCTCCGCTTGGCTCTGCAGGCTTAATGCAGGGGCACGGTTAGTAATGCCATCGCTTAAATACTTCTTGTACAGTAACAGGAGGTGCAGCTGTGGATTTATCTGTCCAGTTATTTCAGCCACACTTTTGTTTTGTTTTGTTTTCCGTGGTTAATCACTTTCTTTTAGGCTTATTTTATACAGTCACTTGCTTGTCATCTAAACAATGACATCTGACTCTCATTTATTGATATTGTATTATGAATAATGTACTACGACGACTAAGGCTACATCCATACTATTACGGTTTCTGTTTCTGTGTAATTTTTCTGTTTGGGAGAATTTAATTGTTCCCTTACTCTCATTGCCAGAGGGGTTTTGGTGGGTCAAAGAAAACATCTTTGAAAATGTTAGTCTCCCCTCTCCTCTCTTCTCCCCTTCTCTTCTCTTCCATTCTCTACTCTTCTCTTCCCTTCCCTCCTCCTCTCATCTCCTCTCCCCTCCTCCCAGGAGGTCCGTCATCGGTGCAGTACCAGCATGGTGCTCAAGCACTGTACCAGGGCCAGAGTGGTAGCCCGCCCCCCACAGGTCGAGTTGGTTTACCAACCAATCAACAAGCACCTTCAGCCCGCCCCACTGTCCCATTGGCCCAGGGTGTACCTCAGCAACAGCAGGTGACTGCAAAGAACCAAGATTTTTTTATTGTCTCTGCTTCTCACATATTATTCTAGGTTTGATATTCAAAGGTGATACTGGGATTAATGATGCATATCAACATTGATTTTTTTTTTTTGTACAGGTGACCATTCAGGTGCAGGAAGTGGAACTGGGAGGTGGGGCGCAGAGACAGGGCGGCTTTTTGTCCACGCCAGGACACAGAGTCCTCGGGAAGCAGCTGAGCGCAGACAACGCCGAGATGCACAGGTGACCCCACCCATCACGTCACCACGTCCCCTGAATGGCCCCCCACCCCCCAGCAATACCAATGGACAATTTCTGTGTCTTTGTAATACTCATCATGACCTCACACCCTGAACAGACACTTGCATTTTTATATGTTTTTCATTGTCTGTTTCTCTCTGTTTTGTTTCTTTACATTTCTGCCATTTCCTTTGATTTTTGAAAAAAAATTGTATTATTACTATTATTGTATTTTAAAACTTCACATAGTAAGACTGTTACTCAGGCCAGAGATTATATGTCTGAGGGGGAAAAACAATGAGGGAATTATTTATTACCTGTGTTGAAAATTAATTAAAATGTGACATCGAGTCTGCCAGAGATGACATCCTCTACAAATTCTCCGCTGCACAGTAGCTTGGTGAGTGGTTGGATGTTGGTGTTTTAGGAGTAACAGTGTATGTTGAGGTCCCAGCAGTTGGAATAGTAGGAGATCAGTAGTCCTGTGACCCCCCTGACATGAACAGACCCCTGTTACCAGGACTGCCTTCGCTGAGAGAACATCTTCACACCTCTCAGTGAATACTTGAACCTGGACCCAACCTGAAGTGTTGCTAGACTTACTCTGTGTGTGGTGATCTAACGAAAGTCTCCTGTAGATTGTTGAAAGCTCGTTGATAAAGTTTATATATTATTGGGAGCGTGTTGCTGTTCGACAACAGGTCGCCAATCATCCTCTGCGTTCCCTCTTCCTCTCCAGTCGCAGCCTTGGCCGCTTCACCTCGGCCTACGAGCAGGCCCAGTTCAACGCCCACCTGTTCGCTGGTGAAGCCGCCGCCCGGGGCGCCTCCGGGGTGGTCGGCTCCTTCAGCCCATACCTGCAGGGAGCCTCCCTCAATGTCCCCGGCCTGGAGGGTTACCAGGGCGGGGCAGTGGGGACCAGCAGCTATGGCCCCCCTTCTACACTACAGCAGGCCCTGCTCTCCCCGACTCCTCTGGACTACCGCCCCCCACAGCAGCACGTCACTCCCACCCTGCAGGGCCTCCTGTCCCCCCGCCACTCTTTAACAGGCCACGGCGACCCCAGGTTGCCCCCCCAAGACCTGGCCGCCCTGCTGAAGAGGCATAGCCCCCGGCCGTGCCCGGCGACTCCCACGCCGCCCAGCGGTCCACCCCAAGAGTACGGAGACATGCTGCTTCTCCACCAGCTGAGTCAGGGTGAGAGCTTGGAGCCACAGGCGCCACAGGGTGCCACTGGAGGCCAGCACTACCTCCACCTCCTCCAGATTCGACCCCCGGAGGTCCAGCCGCAGCAGGCAACTTGTTCCAGCTTACCTCACTCGGAGAGCATGGAGGAAGACGAGGCGCCGGCCAGCTACCACCACCCACACGAGGGCCTGCTGACCAAGGCAGGAGAAGGACATGAACTCCTGGGGCCCCCCAGAGGAGGCACCCCACCCTACAACTCCCCAACACACAGGCATGGCGGCTACATAAGGAATGCTCCGGCAACAAGAGGTAAGACACGTCTACGTAGAAAAATATCGGAGCAGTTCATTATTTTTTTTTGCTCATAAATTGATTAAACAGTGTGTTCTCACTGTCTTCTGTCAGAACCTGAGCATGTGGATTGCAGGCCCCAGGGCCAGGCCATGGAGGTGCCTGATCACAACGGTGTGGGCTATTCACGAGGCCCCCAGGGTGACGCCTATAGGTCCCGTGGACAGCTACAGCGCCACCACACCATCCAGACCTGTGACGACGCCTACGTGAGTGGAAATCTGATTGAACTCATTCCGTTAAGAGATGTAATTTTAAGTGTGATGCTAAAAGCATTGGCGGGAACGATCACACATTTATGCGGTATATGGCGTATGTTGGAGAGAATCAGCTGTTAAGAGATAGCCAAGAGAAAAAAACTAATGTTTGCGTGACTGAATGAACCAATCCCTTACATTTAAATGATTTCTGAAAGCCACTGAAACACAATAAGAATACCAAAATCTTCCAAGCAAAGGTCTGAGTCATCGTATCTGCCAGAAGCTGTTCATTAAGAATCAATAGGGGTTGTTGTTTCTTCTTTTTTTCCTTCCTATTCTAAAAAAATCTGCTCGCTCTCACTTCCTGCTCAGGACCAGGCAGAGCCCATGTCTGGAATGAGCCTGTTGGCCGGGAAGGCTTTAAGCTCTGCTCGCATGTCGGACATCCTCAGCCAGACGTCACTGACAGGAAGCCAGCAGCTGCGCCAGCGGGAAGAGTCGGGTCAGTAGGAGTCCTGAGATTACCTGAAATGGGGGGAGGTGATTCTTTGTCCGCATTACTAAAAAGATGTGCGTTTCTCATGCAGTGTGCGATGTGGAAGGGGAGCTCCACGCAGCGGCCTGCTACCCCTCCTCCTGCACCAGTGACATGCTCCTCAGCTACAAGCCCCCGGACCTGCAGTACAGCATGGAGCAGGCTGGGGTCTAGCACAGGTACACGCATTAACAGAGCTCAAGAGTCTATCTTCACCTGGATGACTTCGAATGCATTAAACATTTCCTTCAGTCAAAACATGTTCTGTGATCTTTGCAGGATAATTGGTTTCACATGTTTCACATTAGAGATTATATACAAAGCGAAATGGTGGAGGAAAAGCTCTTTAAATATTGTTGTTTTTTCTTTTCCCCCTCTCTTTCCTTGTGTCTTCCTGTAGGAGAAGTGTGTATCCTGTGTACAGCGGTCCATATCAGCCATCCTGAGTTGTGTTGAGTTGAGCAGCATCACGCCAAACCACCGTCGTCTGACCAAGCGGGAGAGGGGGGTTCATCTGTCTGTCTGTCTCCATCTGTCCCTGGGAGGGCGCGAGAGGGGGGAGTGTGGGTGGGTGGGTGTTGATTTCAGAGGGGTGGGGGCGTTTCACAGGTGGGGCCTCGGGGGTTCAAAGGTCAAAGTGCCAGTATTTTCTGCACGGACATCCAGCGTTCACTGCTGCAGGATGTCTCCTCTTTTCAACTCCCGTCGGTGGATAGATCGGGGTTTCCGCTCCTCCCACTTTTCGTCTTGACCCCCCTCACCCTGTTCTCTTACAAGCGTGCCCCCACCCCCACCTGCTGCCCTGACGTAACCCCCTCCCTCCCCTCCGTCCCTCGTCCTCCTATTAACTGTTGGCATATGTCATCAGGTGCCTCATTGGCCAAAGCATTGATACAGTCACAGGAACATGGAGTCCGACACACACACACACACACACACACACACACACACACACACACACACACACACACACACACACACACACACACACACACACACACACACACACACGCTGCTGCCACAAACCCAAAGTATTCACGTTAGGTCTGAGTGTGCGTGTGAGTGAGCGATGGATCAGGGATGAGCAGACGTGAAGGCATTTCCGAGAGTCGGTCTGCTCCTCCCACCATCTCCCCCCCCCCCCCATTCCCACACTGGGCTGACACCCCGACAGCGGCGGCCCCCCTTCTCGGCTGGGCGGTGAGTGTTTTGGATTAGTCTCCGACTGGGGCAAAACAACCGCTCTCTCCAAAGACGGAGCTCAGTGACATCGCACAGGACAAACCAGCTCTCATAGTTTTCTTTTTTGTTGTTCTGACATTTTCTTTCTTTCTTTTCTTTTCTTTTCTTTTCTTTTTTCTTTAAAAAAATTGTTTTTACGGCTGATGTCCATGCAGGCATTATGGTCAATATTGTTACTCTTGTTGTTATTACTGTTTCCTGTAAGAAGAAGTTTTATTATAATTAATATTACTATTATTATTATTATTATTATTAAAGGAAAAACAGTTCTGTGTTGCAAAGACGACAACATTGTTCTTTGATTACTTAAGTAATTCTGCACTTTCGGTTCAAGCTAATCCTCTTGTCTGTTTCCACTCCTCCGCACCGCCCCTTGCTCTCCGTCATGCTGTTACCTCTGCTTCTCACCCCCCACCCCCCTACTGTCCCCACCTTGTGTCACCCCCTTTCCTCCTTCCTCCTTTTCCTTGTCAGTGACAGTGTATTGCACTGTGGGTAGATTTACCAGACATTTGCTCCTTTTCTTGTACAGTGATGCCATGTATAGAACGCTATTGCAATTTCTGTATCAAAATCTTTTCTTTCTTTCTTTTTTTTGTGTTACCTTTTTTCTGTTTTTAGATGATGTTGGGGAGGCTTTTTTTATATTGGTATTGTTTATCATTTGTACTTCAAAGTGTTCTCTTTTTTTGTTTTTTTGAGTCTGAGATTTCTAGTCAAAAGAGGACGGAGGGAAGAGAAGACACTGCTCTTTCTGTCCCCTTTAAAAAAAAAAAAGATTGTTCTTATTTGTTTTAATATTATTATATTGAGACAATAGAATAAGAGGAGAGTGATTCTTTTTTGTGTTGCTCTTTAAAAGTATCATTTCAGTCCTTGATGTTGTCGTGACCGTCATTCTCGTTGATGTTGGGGCCTGTTCTTCTGTCAATGGGCTCGTTGCAGGCAGGCTATACAGGGTCAGGCTTTGGGCTTTGTCTGGGGTCGGTTCGGGTGCTTACAGAGACTCGACGCTCTGAAAAGAAGACAAAACAAAAAAAAGGAAACAACCCACAAGGGAATAACTTGTAAAATAGCTGACATATCATCCTAAACATCACAAGTGTGGAGGCGGACAAAACCCACTTCTCGTTCTCGCCGCCCTACCTGTCCGCTGTGATCCTCCCGCCACCCACTGCATCGGCTTCTGATCGGACGTTGCGTCACGGACACGGCCCCCCCTCCTCGCAAGCTAAACCTTTTTTGTCATGGCAACCAAGGAGGAATCCACAACTATTACTCTCTCTCTCTCCTCCCCCCCCCACCTTATGGTTTTCTTCAACTTATGTCGGTCTTGGAAGAGAGGATCTGAATGAGGCAACGGCTACATTTCACAAAACGGTTAACGGATCCTGTCCTTAGTTGGAAAGACCCGGACAAACCTCCACACCATTTATTTCAGGAAGGTGACCATAGGAATTAACTGTTTCTATTCCTGTTGGCAGCGAAAGAGCTGACGGTTGTGGTCGGAGCAAGGCGACGTGTGCCCCCGCCCCCCCCCCCCTACCCTAAAAACATGTCTACCGAGGTCTGAGCACCTTTTGAAGCCGCGTTGAGCTAAAGCACAGCCCGACGGAGGCCACAGCAGAGGATTGAACACAAACAACAATTTCTTTAATGGTTTAACCTCTATTTATCCTTCCGTTTGCAACACCCCGGGAGATTGAGTCTATATTGGGCCGACAAGAGACTGGTGTAAAGAATATAGCTCCATGTTTTTGTTTTGTTTTTGTTTATACAGGCCAGATTTCCTAATCCCCGGTTGACACATTGTTCGCTGTGTACATCTGAGAGTCGTCGACGGTCCCATGCAGCGCCTGTGCTTTCCATTCGCGTCACGTCACTTCCTGTTTACCAGCGGTTGCTCTCACCTCGGATACCATGAGGTGAGCTTCATCTCTGAAACAAGACGGCTGTAAAAAAAAAAACTGTGGCGAGGGATTAGATTCAGGGAATTGACTCTACTCCGATTCCCTTTCTTGGATCTGTCTTCCTAAGAGTCAATTGATGTCTTGTTTGGTAGGAAACAAAAGAAAAAGGCAAGCTGGTCATTCCTCAAACATTTCCCTTCCAGCTCTCATTCGTTCCTCTTTCAGATCTCACCTGCTGTTGTTTTCTCTCTCTCTCTCTCTCTCTCTCTCTCTCTCTCTCTCTCTCTCATTGTTTAATACCAAAACTGAGATCTGGAAGAGAAGGAATCGAGGACCTTTCGACTGGAATCGCAGAGGAAATGTCTGCGATGGAAGGCATCGCGTGTGTCTCTCGTCCCACGACGGGGTAGAAACTCTAAAGTTAAAGAGCAGCGGCTCCGCTCTGTCTGACGCTGCGGCCAGTCGCTTTCGGGTCCCTGCGACCAGAGGCGCACAGGAAGAGACGGCCGGAGCGAATGGAAAGCGCCGCGCGTGACTCAGAGATACTGAGGAGGGGAGAGAGCTGCTTCACACATTCTCCCTCCTGATCAGACCGACGCTTCTCCCTCCCCCCCCTTTTTTTTTCTGAACCTTTCCATCCCTGAACTGCTGCGTTTGTTTTGTTTTGCCCCAGCCTCACTTTTTCAGCCGGCCAGCTCTCTTGCTCCACTCCTTTTACTCCTTATAGGTTCATTTCACTTTCTTTTTTGTTGTTGTTGTTGTTTGTTTTTATGTTCATTTCTGTTGAGTACAAAAATACTAAAGTGCAACAACAATGATTAAAAAGAATATCAACCAAACTGAGATGAATAAATAAATATATATAAATAAAGAAATAATTTTAAAAGGTCATGTCTTTGTGTTACTTTGCTTATGCGCCCGCCGAATTCACTGCAACATCTGAAGCATCCAAGTGAATTACTGGCAAACACAAACTTTTTTCGAGTGTAGAGGGTTTTTAAAATCTGCAAAATGAAGCTTGTATTAATAACTTGTGGACAATATTTCTTCTTTCATTCTGCAGCTGACAGAGATATCAAAAATATCGAAAGTCTGACGGGGAAATGGGCAGAAAGTAGCCTTTGCATCTTGGAAGATGCAAAAGACTTTTTTAAGTTGTTATCGCTGCATCTGGGTTTTTCGAGCGTGTTCAGTGATAAATGGACGGAGCAGATTACAGGTGTAGTAGGAGGGTGATAATGCAGACGATGAGGTGGGGGTCTGAGGATGGGGGGTTGTAGAGGCCTATCAAGATGGAGTATTGGCTGTTCCCATCGGCCCTGCTCTTGTTCCTTGTGCCTGCCTGTTTGGCTGCATTGCTCCGCGTGCCACTGCTCCGGTCTGTATAGCTGCACTGCAGAGTCTTCCCAGTGTGAAGTAACTGAGCTCAGACCCGTGTGAGCCCTGAGGCCTGATGATGGCTGATGGGGGAAAAGAAAAGTGTTTATCCCTCCCAACTGACACTTTACTCTCTTCTATCTGCCACCACATCGTGTTCAATTCCCCAGTACATTGTGAAAGGATTGATCTTTTGCATGGAGATCCTCTTGTCTCCTCTCCTCTGCATCCCCGTCCCCTCTCCATCCCTCCCTCTCGGCATCCTCTGCTCCTTTAACCTGCCTTCACCCTCTTCTCCCCCCCCCCCCTTTCCCTCCATCTCCTCAGCTGCCCTCCTCCCTTCCCACTCTCTCATAGTGGCGTCAGCGTGACTGCCTGCGTCAGCCTGCCCTGCCAGCCCCTGCCAGCCAGTGAACGCCGCCACTGGAGCTGCCGTATACCCTGCAGAGAGCCTTGTTTGTGTGTGTGTGTGTGTGTGTGCGTGCAAGTGCAAGTGCATGAGCGTACGCAGATGGGAAAGCAACTGAGTCAGGGAGGGCTGCCTCTCATCCCCCCGCTGTTACCACCATCCTTCACTCTCCCTCCTCTCCGCCTCTGCTGCCATGGAGCTCCAGCAGGCTGAATCACAGCAGCGTCTGCACAAAGGGCTGAGGTAATTCGGTGTGCGTGTGCGTTTCCTCCTTCTATTCCTCCATTGCTGCATCTAAAAGTGCACACGCTGAAATGCCTGCATGCAGCCTTGCAAAGCGCAGTGTGTGTGTGTGTGTGTGTGTGTGTGTGTGTGTTGTGTGTGTGTGTGTGTGTGTGTTTGTGCGCCTCCACTGTGATATGTAACCCTCAGCCTGTCAAACTGCCCTGATTGACAGTGCAAATCCAGGACCCCCTGCCTGAGTGCAAAGAGCAGTAACACCGTCTGTCATTGTGGAATTACACTGCGTGTGTTTCCCTGATGGCTCAGTTCCTGCTTTCGTGCAAGCTGCTCGCGCTGATCACATGACCCAGAATCGCAGGCACAGCACTAGACGTGGTGACTAATTCCCAGCACTGGCTGTATGTACTGTACGTGTGAACACTCACCATTGCTCCAAGCGGGCCTGTGAATGTTTTGTAAATGTGTTTTTCCCGTGACGGTGCGAGTCTGCTCATCAGAGAGCGGGGCAGTGAATTATTGAAACGTGAGATTGTTTTCGTCTTTATTGCCTTGCTTCTCAATCTCACCCAGAAATGTGTGTGTGTGTGTGGGGGGGGGGGGGGGGGGGGATCCTACAGGCAACCTGGTGCCTGTAGGATTCGGTGCCCGCGGCGTATACACACCCACACTTCAACTCCACCGCTGGCAGGTTCTGGTGCATTATCCTAATCTGGGCCGATCCGGCCCCGAGCTCCCACGGCCCCGAGCCGAGATGAGGCAGACCCACTTCTTTCCAGCTTCCCAGATTTTCGGGTCAAGTGGTTTGACTCCATGCTGCTTCCTGTGGGGCCTTATGAAACCTTCCCTTTTTTCCAATGCAGGACATCATTTCTGTAAACAGAAATTCTTTCCCAGACATTGCATTTTCTACCCTCGATGTACCACAAATGAAATACCTCTCACTTTTCGCCCTGTATGGACAGAATTTCCGTAAGCAGACGTCCGAAAAACCTCAGGCTGCTGAAACCACAGTTTATGGCCACGGGCACTGGTTGCGGTTCGGGTGAAGTGAACTTCGTGTGTATTATTTTACTTACAGTAACAATTATGTGATTTTTTTTCCTCTCTCTCCAAGCAGGTAGATGTGCACGTGGTGCTCCACCCCGGCCCGTATGGAGTGTGTGTGGCTGAGGAGGTGGGCACCGGGCTCCGCTGTCGTGCTCCTTCACACACTGGCCTTATCCTGGACAGGTGAGGTGCACGCCGCTACTCGGCCAAAAGATTGTAGTGATTATTTGTTTTGAGAAGCGATGCTTTGTCCGTTTTGATAGGTTCTACGACGACAAACCCTAACGGTCCAACATTATAACACGCACAGGTGCGATTGAGCCCGCCCCCAAAATCGATGGACGGCACCGGGCAGCGGTGACGCTGCAGGAGAACGCGACGCACCGGTTCCACTGCCACTCAGACGGCTGGGATCCCCGTGCTCCCCCTTTGCTGACCTGGTACCTGAACGGGCAGCAGCAGGGGGCGCCGCCACCCAACCGCGGGCGCCTGGTGATGACGTCGCAGGGAGACGCCGAGGTCGTGAGACCGGGCACCAATCGCAGCAGCAGCAGCAGCAGCACCTTCTCGCTGCAGGCCAGGAAGTGGGACAGGGAGCTGGTGTGTGTAGCGTCAAACCCTCGGACAGGGGAGAGCTACAACGCCACCGTCACACTCAATGTCCAGTGTGAGTCGTTGTGAAATGTTGCCACTGCACCCAGGTCATTTCCACTGATGCGATGAGTGATGTCCTTCCCCTCGTGTGTCCCGCAGTCCAGCCAGAGATCCTCGGGTTGAACGCCCACTACAGTGACGCCCCAGACCCCGGCCTCTCGCTGGTCCTCTTCGCCCTGGTGCGGTCCAACCCGCCGGCCACCATCACCTTCGTGGACCAGTCGGGCCAGCTGGTGGCCAACGCCTCCGACTTGCTCATCCTGGACTCGCGCAGCTACCCCTGGCTGACCAATCACACGCTGAGGGTGACGCTCAGTAGCCTGTCGGGGAACGTCTCGCTGAACGCCAGCAACAGTGTGGGAACAGTGCAGAACAACCTCACACTGGCAGGTCGGTGCTGGTGATAGGCAAAGGATGAGGCCAACCGTCTTCTGGCGTCAGCCTCATGTTTACCGTACAGATACGAACGTGGTATCACTTTCGCGAAAGGGAATGAGCACAGCTCAAAAATTTGTTGAATTACTCCTTTAACTCCCTCTCGCCATCTCTCTCCAGAGTTCCTGCAGTCTCGAGTGGAGGTGCCCATGCTGGGAATAGTGACTGGGGGAGCCATGGCCTTCATGGCCCTCCTCATCCTCAGTCTGATAGTTCTGTGCCTCATGCAAAAAAACAAAAGCAAGTCCTTTGGTGGGTCCAGTAGAAATGTAGTAGTACGTAATATTATTATAATAATATGTCAGCAGGATGATACGATGTCCTTGTGTTATGTTACAGACGAGCCAGTGGAGATTCTGATGACCAAGAAAAGGTAAACAAACCCTTCTGTCATTAGATATTAGGGAACATAATGCTGGATACACTGTGTGTGATGGAAGCAGATATCACACAGGAGTAGGCTTCCAGCGCAAGTCCACTGTGATATTCTCGGTAGCAGATTTGTCATTTTGCTTTGGCATTAAAACCCGACGTTACATACAATCACCTCCGCGCGTCACTCGGAGGGAATCCGACCTTTGATACCTGTCCAATGTTTCCCGCACAGTTACTCTGCCATTCTGAAGGTGGCGGAGAAAGCTGATAAGACCTACATCCCAAGAGAGAACATGTCTCTGCCTTCCAACATGCAGCTCAACGACCTCAGCACTTTGAGAAGAGGTGAGAGTTTCCCCACAGTGGCATGATTTACCAAGTGCGTTCTGCAGCTATGGTGTTTCATGTGATATGGACCGTGTGCTCAAATTCACATGCATATTCCCAATTAAATTAAAAATAAATACAAAATTGTGATCTACTGGGTTGGACAGAGGAGTTAGTAACGTACTCGGTACTCATGGGTCGGACCGCACTTCGAACTCAGAACTACGTCTGGGGTGTAGTTCCCGCTACAGCAGTTGTCTCCAGGACCACGTTTTGTTCTGATGCACACGCACACGCACATGCACACTGTCGTGGGCAGGTCATAGAATAACTGCTAATTGTGAGCATGAGCGTATTCGTGCCGTGGGTGGGCTGACTACTTCATGGGCTGCACAGTCACAGCAGCAGAATTAATGTTATAATGATATAACCAGGAAGTACCTCAAAATAGACACACTCCTATGAACAATTCGATTTCAACAACGACTCAAAGAGCCTGCCCAAGTGAATTTGACACTGCCGTGGTAGCCCACGATTTGCTGGTTGTATCCTTGAAAAGGATCCTGTCGTGCAAATTGCAAATTCAGATGAAGGGTTCCTGGAAGGACGGCATCATCCTCAGCTTCGCGCATCAGCTTCTTCTTCTTCTTCTTCTTCTTCTTCAAATTTTGTCTGTGATCGATGAACCTGAAGACGACTTTACGGTTCCGTGACGGCAGCCGCACTATTTCTCGTTCTAAAAATGACCGTGCCCTGTATCCCCCCTCACATGGAGGAGGGGAAGGATGCGGAATCAAAGGTATCAAGCTCCTCACCGAACGAATGAATAAGAACATAGATAAAGTCAAAATATGTGAAGTTGTTGTTAACGTCTCTCTCTCTCTCTCACTTTCTCCTCCACCTTTCTCCATCCTCTCGTAGCCCGCGAGGCGGCCCAGCACAACAGTGTGGGAGAGGAGAAGAAGGTGGAAGAGGAGGAGGAAGATCTGTCTTTAGCCTACGCCGCCAGAGGTCAGGGAAAAAAATACACTTTGATACCGCCGCAATTTTCACTATTCACACTTTAGCCTCAGTGCGGAGCAGCAGCGGTATCTTTTTCCCGCGATGCCTCCTTTCTGAATTCTTTTCCCCCCCATTGATTGGCAGGTTTTGCCAGATATCCGATGGTGGGCTACATCTACAAGGCCAATAGCACAAGCAGTGAGGAGATCTGGCTCTGACTTACCTCAAAGTTAACACACACACACACACACACACTGTACATGCATGCATTACTACTTGCAACCGTTGCAGCTGTCCAGGAGGAAACCCAGAACAACTGCCACTCGTCATTCAACCAATCGTCACCAGGATGAGCAGGTCCCACAGACCGTAGGTTCGTTGTGGAGTATTTGTATGTTTCTGGAACCCACGTACAGTATCGTTACACTCAGACTCGGGTATCTACGCCCGCTCATGTGTCGTCCCTGACGATGGAAAGTTTGACCTCCGCATAACAATGTTCGTATTATGAGATGCCTTCGCTAAATGATTTCCATTCCTGTAACCACAACATGCTCATGATGTCGTCCTCCTCCCCCGCTGCATTAATGGAATGCGTTAAATGTTCTACGCTTACACCAGAATGTCCAAAATAACGTACTGTGTGTGAGACTTTGACTAATGCTACACCCAAATAAGGTGGTACTACATAATTATGGAGTATTTATTTGTATATGGACATGTTGAGCGTTGTATATTTGTATGCATATGTATATGTGTATAAAAGGGGGGCATCCAAAATAAAAGATGATACTGAAATTGTATGAAGGAAACACTGGACTTGCTGTGGTCTTAATAGCGCTCACCAGGGGGCGCTGTGAGGTGATTTATAAACTGGAAGTGATGGAGGATTTTCTTCTGGCTCAGTGGTGTGTGTGTGTGTGTGTGTGTGTGTGTGTGTGTGTGTGTGTGTGTGTGTGTGTGTGTGTGTGTGTGTGTGTGTGTGTGTGTGTGTGTGTGTGTGTGTGTGTGTGTGTGTGTGTGTGTGTGTGTGTGTGTGTGTGTGTGTGTGTGTGTGTGTGTGCCAGGTGTTAGCTCTGGGTCACAGGTGGCTGTGGCTTCTCTTCAAACAGGAAACAGAATTGTGGTGTTGTTGGAGCTTATTGTCTTTGCTGTCGCGTCTCTGCAGCTCCTTCAGCGCTTCACAGGGAATTGTAGTCTGCCACAGACAGAGTGGGACAAACATCCACAACATGCAGGGAATTAAAACATTTTGAATCTGAGCACACACACACACACACACACACACACACGCACACGGTTTGTGTCCATGTATCTGTTTTAGCGGATGGTGTTCGCAACAGTCAAGAGTGTTGACAGACAGACGAATCATTTCAGCTGCCATGACGCTGGTCCTGACTTTATTTCCTAAGAATTTAAAATGGAAATTTAAGAAAAAGTAAGAAAATTGAAGAGGTCTGATAATCTGCACCGTATGGCACAAACGAAAAGATGTCAACGGTATAATTCGTGTCAGATTTAGTTTGTTTGGTGAGGAACTGGTGAAAATGTTTCCTGTCTGGTAATGTGAAGGAAAATGATGCACCAAAGTGAAATGGGTCCCACCCCGACCCGTGTTCCGTCGCCCCCGACGACCCGGTCCAGAGCTTGTTTCTGTCTTTGTCTGCTCCGACAATTGTTTGTCCTGTGTGCAAAATCTCTGCACAATTTAAAACTCCAGGAACATCTCTGCGGTGAATACGGATCATTTACTTAAATATGCTATTCACAAGTAATAGTCCAGAAAATTTCCCCCTGTGTGTTATATATTCTACGTTTATTGTATTACTACATCACTGATGCCGTTGCACCTTGCTGTTGATGATAGTAGCTTTTTTTATATAGCCAATAACAGTGCATCATATTTGATGAGCTCACTGCATATTCTTTTGTCTGTGTAAAATCTAAAAATGAGTTTTGCCGTCAAGTAAGAATACAAGTACAATCTTTCTCTGGCTGCAGAAGTGGCGAGGAGGTATACGAGTACTCGAGTAAATGTACTTGGGTAGATTGCACGTGGTGGCAGTTACTGTGAGTCACAGAGACGCCATGTCTTCCAGATGTACAACTCAACAGAAAACACAACCAATCACACTCAACTTCCGCCTCGCGCACACACACACACACACACACACACACACACACACACACACACAGACACACACACACACACACCCCGTCTGAGGCGTTTCGACGGAGACTGGATGCTCTGACGGTGGAGACAGGGCAGCTCTTCTTTTTTGCAATTTTTTTGCAGGTCTGTACTTTTATTTCAAATTTGCCGTGACTCTCGTCTTCTGTCTCGGTCTCGCTTAAAATGGTTGCCTCGGAGGACCAGAAAATGGCGTCCTTCCGTCGCATTCTCGCTTTTGTACTTCACGCTGGTCTGAGTTATCTTCGCCTGTCACCTGCAGAACTCCGAGGAGGGAAAAACGCACGATGAAATGCCAACGGGTTTTGCCTGCCTGTTACCTGCTGCTTTGGACACTGGCAGGTGGGTCGCCGATACAAATCGGTCTTTATGGGGTTTTGAGAAAAACATATCCTTTCAATCGTTTGAATGGCGGCTCATTGCGTACCAGCTTCATCAATTCCTGCAGGGAATTTACAAGAAGCAGTCCAACAGTGAGCACATGGTGCAGGTTTAACGCCTTTTTTTTTTACATTCACAGGCTCCAAGGCAGCCGATAAGATAACAGTGAAGACGGTATCCGGCGGGGTGAGGTTGACTTGCGAAGGCACAGATGCATATTTCAAAAAAGGCGAAGAGCTCGTGAAATCTCAAGAGTTGCCCTACAAGGACGGGGCGTCGGGAGAGTACACATGCGTCCATAATCACTCAAAGTCAGAGGAATACATCTTTGTGAAATTTCGGAGTGAGTTCGGCGGCAGCTGAGTCTGAGTCTGCGGCGTGAAAGCACTCAAGAATAATAATGCAGAATGTAACATGAATCATACTTGGAATCTTTGTTTCAGATTCTTAATTCGGTGTGTTTTCTCGTGTGCAGCCTGTGACAACTGCATAGAGATCGACCCAGCTTCGATCCTCGGCCTGGCGGTAGGAAACGTGTTGGCAACGATCGTGCTGGGAGTGGCCGTCTATCTCGTCGCGTCTCAGAGTGGTCCAGTCGCCTCTCACAAGAAAAGTATCTATCTATCTATCTATCTATCTATCTATCATCTATCTATCTATCTATCATCTATCTATTCATCTATTCATCTGTCTATCTATCCATCTATCATCTATCTATCTATCTATTTATCTATCCATCTATCATCTATCTATCTATCTATTTATCTATCCATCTATCATCTATCTATCCATCTATTCATCTGTCTATCTATCTATCTATCTATCTATCCATCTATCTATCTATCCATCTATCATCTATCTATCCATCTATCTATCCATCTATCTATCTATCCATCTATTCATCTGTCTATCTATCTATCTATCTATCCATCTATCATCTATCTATCCATCTATCATCTATCTATCCATCTATCATCTATCTATCCATCTATCCATCCATCTATCTATCTATCTATCTATCTATCTATCTATCTATCTATCTATCTATCTATCTATCTATCTATCTATCTATCTATCTATCTATCTATCTATCTATCTATCTATCTATCTATCTATCTATCTATCTATCTGTCTGTCTGTCTGTCTGTCTGTCTGTCTGTCTGTCTGTCTGTCTGTCTATTTATCTACATATCTAAATATCTACCTATCTATTTATTTACTATCTATCTTTCTATCTATCTAC
>NC_061525.1:20692500-20742500 GCF_022379125.1 Scophthalmus maximus
ACGCGCTACATTCCAATCAAACAGCTGAAAATTCACTCATCAGCAAAACGCGCATCACGACCGACGGGAGGTCACGTTCCGCCCGGCCAATTCCGATCTGTGTTCCGACGGTGGTTCGCAGCTTTACCTTTGGACGACGGCGTCGGCCCGGCCGAGCTCCTCTTCTTGGTGCACTTGTAGATTATCGCCATCAGAACCACGGTGCCGGCCATGTCCGCAGCGATGACCAGGCCGAAGCTCGATGCGTCCAGCTCGACGCAGTTGGCGCACGCTGGGGAGGACAAAGGGGCGGCGCGTTGGAACGAGCGTTATCTCCTGGCTCCGGTGACGGAGCGGAAGGTTCTGCGTTTTGTCTTCTTTCTTTTACTCACCCTTTCCTTTCACGTAGAAGTAGTATGTTCTGTCCGTCTCATCAACTTTGTAATCACAGCGGTACGAGCCTTTGGTATCACTGTCGTAGTCGAGTGTCAAGGTTAGACCCTCATCCAGCTCTTTGTCATTCTTGTACCATTTCCCGTCATCATTCGGACAGGTCATCTTGAACTGTTTCCCTTCGAATGTTACTGGGGGGGAAAGAAATTCATGGACAGATATTCATCTATAGTCTGTCCCTTAAATCCACGTTCTTATTTCTCATGAGGTTTCTTTTCAGGGGGGGGGGGGGGGGGGAGATGGAGGAAGATCTGAGCGTCGATGTTGGGCGCCCCAAGTCTCTCACTGTGTGTCCATGTGAATCAGATCAGAATGAGCAGCAAGAACACAAGCAGTGATCACAATAAGACGTTTCCATACAGCGAAGAACAGCGCGAATCAAAACATCAGAAAGAAAGAAATACATCACTTTTCAACACAGCGCACGGATGAGAAACAGGAAATTGGCTGAATTTCCTTGAAAAAAGCTCTTAAATGTCACATCCCCCCCCCCCCCCCCCCCCCCCATACGAGTTGTTCTCAGTCCAGACAAAGAACGCTGAACATTTATGACTGTGGGATGTGAAGTAGAAAAATCCAAAACAAAGCACAGAGCAGTTGAGATATTTACCATCCTGGGCCGTCGCGGGGGCCAGGAACAGGAGGAGCACGGCGAGCACACGGCCAACGCGCATGCTGCTGGGGGTTCTTTATCTCGAGTTTTCGACGACTGCTCTTGAGTTTCGGCAGATCTGTCGGTTATTTCTACAGATCGGATTTGTGAACGTCTCTTCTGCGAGGTACCAACAACCTCAAGCTGCCTGCTCAGACGCACGGAGAGACATTCAAATTACGCAGACGACAACCTCCCTCGATCTCTTTCTTGCTGTCTCTCTCTCTCTCTCTCTAACACACACACACACACACACACACACACACACACACACACACACACACACACACACACACACGCACCGCACGTGCCTGCAGGAAGTGTTTGGGTTTTTTTTCAAGAAGAATTTACAGTTCAACCTCAAAATGAAGTAAAGCTGAAGAACTGAATGTTGTAAAGAAACACTCAGTGAAATCTGATTCCTGCAGTGTAGATGAGACATTAGTTCTGTATCAGAACCTGTGTGGACGCACGAAGGCTCGGCACAACCGCTGAATCTCACATCCTAAATTCGAAACCCCCTAAAGCCAGAACATCTCGTCACATCTCGGCTCTCGCACCAGACGCCGGCGCTCAGGTAACAGATGCTGGAAGACACATTTTGCATTATTTTTATTGAACACAAACCGAGACTCCGTTACAACTGTGGAACTTTTTTTGTTGCGTTGACTGTCATCCCACATAATGCACGTTAATATATCATTGTGTTGTCGAATCTCATGGAATAGTGCAGAACGATGCACAGAAAATGGAATAAATTAATTCCACTAATACAATACAAAATATGAATATTCATGAATATTCACAATGCGTATTTGTCTGCATATATCTACATATTGAAACAAGAAAAGTCCCCAGTAGAGCGCGTGCCTCTGCCAGGGGCCCAACAGTCCCCGGCCACACCAAATTGCACACACTCATAGATATCGGTCCCTATATTTTTCATCGAGATCCATGAATTATTTTTTTGCTTATTATGTCCCCCAAAAAATGCCCTCACAGTTCTAACGAGAGAGAGAGAGAGAGAGAGAGAGAGAGAGAGAAACTGGATCCTTTTTAGTCACACCAAGCTGCTCTCCAGAAAGGTCAGAGGTCAGACAGTCCACTGGAGGAGCCCGCCTGATGAACATGAGTAACTGTCCCGCTGCGGAGGAAGAGAAGTTCCAAAATACCCCCCCAAAAATCGAAACGACGGCTGGTCTCTGAATCCCAAAGGATCACTCAGTCTTGAGTTAGTGACAACTTACACGTGAAGTATAATCGCCATGAGAGACACAGTTCAGGAACTTTACCTACAGAGATCCATGTGTTTGAGTTGTGCCTCAGGAATTCAGGGATATTCTTTTCTGCTTTTGCCGCTGATTTTATTCATTTTCCAAGCTGGAAAGAGGGCAGAATATTTTGTTAAAGGTTTAATGGTAAAACCATTTAAATGTGTCATGGAACACTGCAGCTGCACCTTTTGGCACAGTGGAGGGTTGGGCACACGAAACTGTCTGCATGACGCGGAAATAAAAACATGTGAAACGAATGATTGTTTCCTTCTTCCTTAGGCAAAGAATTTTTTTTTCCCCCCAGCTCCTTATTTTTAATGTCACGGTTCATGAACGTAATTGCTGACGTCCACCGCCGCTCTGTTTGTATCTGCAACTTCAATGTTGTAGCTGAACATGCGGCAGCTTTTTTCTCATCTCTCTGACAGGAGCCGCAAAAGTCGAAAGGGCTGCTCTGCCCCCAAGTGGTTCAAACCAGCCGGTTTCCCGCAAACGGTGAGTAAACGGCACAGATTTCTGCTGCTGCTCTTGTAGAGGGTAAAAAGAACCATCACAACGTCAACATGCCACCATGTGTTCTGACCACGGGCGTAGCACTGGGGGCGGACAAAGGGGACAGACTTCCCAGGGCCCAAGGGTGAGAGGGGGTGGGGCCTGGGAAGCCTGGAATTAAACTGGGTTCCTAACAAGTGTTTTCTAAGTAATTAATGCCATAACATAAATTTAAGAAATGGCTGAATACATTGTTTGAGAGACTGAACTATGTATTTCAAAGGGGCCCTCTCGCCCCTCACAAAAAGGGGCCCACAGAAGAGACCGCTTGTGTACAGGGCCCATGCATTTGGTGCTACACCCCCGGTTCTGACCTCAAAGACGACTGGTCTGTTTCCGGCCCTTTGGTCGTTGTCAACTTTCACAGACGTTCCCGCTTTCCATTTCCCAATGAACTCCTTCAACCGCGCGTCCCCGTGAAGAACTCGCAGGCTCGGACGACTTTTTAAGTTTAACGTCACGAGTGAAGCAAACACACTTGGAACGTGTTTAATTCAGTGGATAGAAACATGTCAACAGCAGCAGGCCATATAGCCTCCAACACGCAGCAACTCATGTCAGTTTTTAAACAGCAGCCATTTAAGGTCGACTGTGTACTTCATGCTGATTAATTGTATCGTGGTGCATTAGATCATATAGCATCGGATCATGTGTGGTGTGACTGTACACTAGGGTTAGGGTTAGGTTAGGGTTACGGATTCATCTTCTTGGACATGCGTTTACGCAACAGCTGTGACGCCGGCGCACATTTTACGCAGGAGCAGCAGAACAGGTTCGGTGACCGTCAGGAATTTACCGACCTTTTTGGGTTTGACAAACGTGTGTGTGTGTGTGTGTGAGAGGGAGAGAGATAAGAAAGGCGGCGAGGAGGAGAGGGGGTGACTTTGTTACTCCGCCCGAAACGGCGGTGGGAGGAGGAGGAGGAGGAGGAGGTGCGCGCTCAACTGTAGCGTACGAGGTGCAGCGGCGAGTTGGGACGCGTCTTTGGAGTGACACGCTGGCGGAGAGGACTCGGCGTCAATAACCTGCTTTTCATCCCTCTCGTGAGAGGGACCCGGAGACTTGTCGGTCGGGGTTTCGCCGTCTGTCTCTGTGAGCCGCGGAGGGTTTGTAGCTCGAGTCCCCGGTTCTGTTCTTGGTCGTCGGGACCCTCCATCCAATGTGCGTAAAGGGGCTCTGTTTCCTCACCGTCCTGTGTGGACTCGCAGCTTCAGGTGAGACCCTGCGTGGATTATCTGAGTGAAACGGTGTGTCTTTCAGTGTGGGCTGCTGTTTGTATTTGGAGTTGGATGTCTTGTGTGGGTATGTGTTTCACCCGATGATACATTGGAACTACAGGTAAATAGAATCTCCCGCTCGGACTATACATGGCAATAACACCGCCGTAAAGACTGCCCCGGGCACTCTTTACACAGTTTACATTGTCAGTGTTATCCCACATCCCAAGGGTCGTCTTGAGCCATAACAGGATGACCCTTTGGAGGCGCACCCGACAATCACGCTCCGGAGTCGAACCCTGATTGCGCGTCCATTAGTGGCAGCTCCGCTGGGAGCCCTGTGCGCAGCCTCCGTCCTCACGATGCGCGCACCGTCGTGCGTCACTGGGAAGTGGGGGGACTTGGCACGGTGGCACCGGGGGGGGGGGGGGGCAGGTGGTGGGCCACTTTCTTCTGGCATTGTTTATTCGAAACTCTCTGCTCTTCCTGCCTGTTAATGCGCATCCGCGCTCGCGCTCACAGAGGCTGTTAAGTGGCCCTCTGGAGGCAGATCAGTCCACCTCCTTCCCGTGTACGAGGAGAGGAGGAGGGGGGTGCTGGTGGTGGTGGCCAGGATATGTCAGTCGGATCATAACAACTTGTCACATACACACGACTGTATAAATATACACTAATAGATCATATCCAAGTTTGTCTCGGCTCCCCCTCGTCCTAATCCATCAGCAGACTCCGGCTGTTTGAGGGGCAGGGGCGGGGGGGAAAAAAGGGCACCTACTCCCTCCATGACATGGGGCCCCACCCAACAAAAGCTATAATGCATCATGTGTGATGAAATAGTCTTCTCACTTGGAAGGGCTTCTACAAGAGCTTTTCATCAGAGAGGCACCTGTAGGGGAAACCTTACGTTTATCCCATTGTAAGTGTCACCTATGTGGCACCACATCACATTTTCTCCACCGGACGGGCACTTCTCCATTGGAGTAGCACCGAATTGGGCACATCATCGTACCGCACATAGCACTGCATGCCATTTACTCTAGTGGAAAGGGAACCCTTTGGGGCACTGTCATGTAGGAGGGGCACAGAGGGCACCCTTGTCCATTGGAAGGGCACCCATAAAGGGAACGTCAAGTTTAGACCAGAGTTATGGCACCTCACAGGGCACCGCATCGCGTTGTCACCACTATAAAGGTCACTCATTAAGACACGCCATCAAATGTTCTTGCTCTAAAGGGCACATCGTCGTAATGTATCGCATGAAGGGGCACCCTACAGGGCACTCAATCATTAGAGTCCGCCAGTGGCCACCAGGTTGCTTAACCTTGAACTTATCTGTGTCCGTCCCCGGTTTAAGTGGATTATATTGATTGAACGTGTCCATGATCCATCCACCCACTGCCAAGGCATCTCGGAGGGATTCCGCATACACGTAGCTGCCTGTGTTTACAAGGAGCATGTGCTCGCAGATTAGCCACAAATCAGAGAGAGGGGGAGAGGGATGGAGCAGTGTAAATACAGTATATGTACAGTGTGGATGAACAGGGATGGACGATCAAATAACAGCGTGTGGATGAAGAGAGGATGCGTGTTGGAACTGATTACAGCTCAGCAGCATCTCAGTGCCTGTGTGTGTGTTGCGCTGTGTGTGTGTGTGTGTGTGTGTGTGTGTGTGTGTGTGAAGAAACAAGCCAGCGCACTGATCATCTCATCTCCCTGAGACGTGTGTGATAAACTAACTGCAATTACACAATATGTGCGAAATGATTCTTTTTCATTTTCTCCCACTTCTCATCATTCCGCCCCTTCAGGTGTAGACAGACGCGTGACGTCGTCGAACAGCACACGGATACAAACACGTTAACCCATCAGCCCTCCGCTGTGTTGACGTCCACTGAGCTTGATGAAAGACAGTTAATATTCATTTGCACACGTTATCCGAGGAGCACACAAGGATCTCCCTTGTTTCCCTCTCGCCTCTGCAGTCGCAGATTAAAAAAAATCCTTCATCGCCGCCAAAGATAAATGCGCCCGCCGTTTATTCTGCAAAGTGCGTTTATAGGGTGATGTTTTGAAGCTGTAATCTCACAACGACTAGACTTTCCTTACAAAATGTCTTTTTAAAAAAATTGAAGAATCTGCGAGTTCTTCATCGCTCTGCCCTGCATGCTGTTTATTTCAATCTTTCTGAAAGATGAAGCAATTTCCTTCTCAGCCACACAGCGACGGGCCGATGAAGAAGGTAAGTATTTTCTTATCATTTTCATCTTCCTCTTTTTTTCATCATCCCCCCTGTGTGTTATTTCAATGTCCCTTTGTCTTCCTCACACAACATTTCACATTCAACCAGAAGTTTTCGGAAAGTTCGCAGGCTGCGTGACGTGTGCCAACCTGTCCTGACTTACTGGTTTTGCACACACACACACACACACACACACACACACACACACACACACACACACACACACACTCGTGAACAAACAGCTGTTGTCGTCTGCAGCATACCAGTCGCATAAGCTGTCTGATTACGCTCCGGCTCTTGAGCTGCATCAGGTTTTACAGTAGACAGGCAGCGTGTGTCTGAAACAGTGTTTTCTCTCTCGCGGCGTCTCTAGTCTCGCCGCAACAATGGTTCAGTGGGACAAAAGCACGGCTGCGGTTTTCTTCTGCCTTGTGCCGCGCTCGCGCCGTGTGTTGATACAGCTCGGGGGGCGTCTAGGGCCTTTTGTGTGTAAGGGGGTCGACGGCATCAATCGCCTCGGGGTGTGTTGGAGGATGACGATGACGCGTTCGTATGCGAGAGCGCACCACTCCCCCAACACAATGGGGCTCAGGGCGCTTCTCGTGAAGTGTGTGAGTGTGTGTGTGTGTGAGTGTGAGGGCAAGGCACACACTCCCCGTGTCGAGCCGAAATCACAGCAGGACTGTGCTCCGAATGTAAACAGAGATTTTAAAATGCATTCCTCCATGAGCGGGAAAGTGTTGGTTGGAGTGTTGGTGGCGCGCACACACGCGCGATCCACGTCCGCCCGCGTCGGCACAAATGTAAATTCTGCTCCGCACATTTGTCAGCATTGGGTTTCTGCTGTCGTCACGTTCTCACGTCACTCGCCACTCGCCACTCGTTCTCAAAACTGTTTACAGTTGCGGTAAACAGGCAGACCTTCCAGGCGAAGCAAAGAAAATTAAAAAATGTAGAGGAGCCACCGTGATAGAATTCCCCCGGTGGGGAAAGTCGCTCCAGACTTTCGGGAATATCAGCTGACTAATAGCGGTGAATTCTTAAATCCGGTTTGGCTCGCCAATTATTCACCTATTCAAATGGATGAAGGGCGTGAACTGAGGAGTGGAAGGGGAGGGGTCAGTGGGCAGGGCGGGGCGAAGGGAAGGCTTGATCACCTTTGAATTAGAAGTGGCCCTCATTAATTCCCATTGTTGCCCATGTCACTGACATGTGCCGGGCGGCTACTCAGGATTTGTTGCCAACGCCAATATCTTTTCCTTCGCTTCTTCTGGCCTTCTCCTCGTACACACACACACACACACACACACACACACACACACACGGAAAACACACGACTGTTATCCCAGGCTCGTACGTTCAGTGACAACTAAACCAAACCTCGTCTGTGGAAGGCACAGAGCAGGGGTCCGTACCTCCGCCACACTGTGGCGTCGGATCCGTGTGTGTTGTAACAACTCGCTGACATATTGGTCTGCTCAGGAGCAGAGTCGGAGGCCACGGTGGGAGCAGATTCCCTCTCTGACTCTGACCGCCGCCGGAGAGAGACACTAAACGCGCGGCTCGCGTAGTCCGGCTTCGCGGTAAACCCGCGAAAAACGTAGCCAGCCCTCGTCCGTCCAGCCGAGGCCCCGTGGGCCTTGAAGTGAGTGTGGGCCGAAGCACACACATCGCCACCCCCCCTCCCGGAGTTTGTAATCCTTCTGGAGAAGTTGTCGAGTCAGCTGCGAGGCGGGAGTGGAAGAGGTTTGATGGATTAAACTCTTATCCCCACTCACACACACTGCACGTTGCTGCTGGACGCCGCCGCCGCCGCCGCCTGATGAATTACAATTGGCCCGGAGGAGGAGGACAAAGGGTTCAAAAGAGGAGAGTGATGCTGGGTCTCTGCTTGGACCGACCTTTAAAGGGTTTTCAGACACGTGCACGTGTCTTGCAGTTTTCTAACAGTTTGGTGTAGTGCATACGTCTTTAGGGCTGACGGATTAAAAATTGCGATTGGTGACATTTTAAAACATAGACATTTATTTGTTCCCCTCTGTATAAGAGTGAATTCCTATAGAAATATGGTTTACACGTCTTTATTGAAATGAATGCACCAAAGATTTGGAACAAACTCCCACTATATATATTAGACATGCATCCTGTGTAAAAAACAACAACTGCTCAAAACTTGCTTTTAATTTATTAGTGTCTTTTCTTTTAAGGTATCGTATCGTACCGTATCGTATCGTATCGTATCGTATCGTATCGTATCGTATCGTACCGTACCGTACCGTATCGTATCGTATCGTATCGTACCGTACCGTACCGTACCGTACCGTACCGTACCGTACCGTACCGTATCGTACCGTACCGTACCGTACCGTACCGTACCGTATCGTATCGTATCGTACCGTACCGTACCGTATCGTATCGTACCGTACCGTACCGTACCGTACCGTACCGTATCGTATCGTATCGTATCGTACCGTATTGTCCATTTTTCACGTAAAGCACATTGAGCTGCATTTTAAGCTATGAAAAGTACTACATAAATATAGTTTATCGCTATTTTATTATCATCGTCATCAATAATAATACTACTACTGCTAATAACAATAATAGATTGCGTTAATGAAGGATTTAATGGCTATGGTTTTTAAATCCTGGGATTTTTGTCAGCGTTGGGGAGGGGAAGCACAAAACTGTCTGGAATGTAATCGTGTGTCGAGACATTAAGTTTTTTTCCATCGCTTGAACTGAAGGGGCCCGGACCATGACCAAACAGCCCCGGAACAAAAGTACACAATACGAGCACATACTGTACCTTTTAGGCCATTTAGTGTATTTGCTTGTTTTGGCACAAGTGCATGTTCGCGGCAAGTGGAATGGACGGAAGCCTGCACAGAGAAAATATACTGTCCAGGAGGCCATATTGCACACGCACACACACACACACACACGAACACACACACACACACACACGCGCACACGCACACGTCAGGGGCTCCCTCCCATTAAACTACCCAACGCGCTCCCTCGACTCTGTCGTCGTCCTCCTCCTCTGAGAACATACTGTTACCTGAACCTGCTCTTCCCAGCCCTCGGCCCAGCTCCGCATGAAAGATAGGCATTGTTGAAAACAAAAAGAAGAAGAAAGAAGAAACGGAGGAAAGAGCTAACCTGGGCTTGTGAAAGCTCTCACAAAGCAGAGAAGAGGCTCTTTGTAATCTACAGGGCTCTTTGTGTGTTCGGACCTGTCCTATAAGTGTTTCCTCCAAAACCGGGGCTGTACAGAAAATCAGGTTTCCCCCTGCTGGGTCCCTTTGTTTGTGAGCCCTGATGAGGAGAGGAAAAGCACAAACACACCCACACACACACACACACACACACACACACACACACACACACAGGTGTGGAAATAAGGTTTGATGAAACCAATTTCCTGATTCTGAGAGTCGGGCCAGCTTCTTCTTCCTCCGCTCTCTGTAAACCCAGGAGGACTTTTAAAATCAGTCATTGGTCGACTGTAACGTGTTCCCATGTTATCCACACATATCACGACGATATTTGATCCTGGATTATTAATCATACCCCCTTTTTATTTTGTTACTTCTGAAAAAGACAAAAACCCAACCCCCAGCTCTGTTCCCTCTGGTTCCTGTCGCGTTCGCGAGCGACTGCATCAACGAGCCCTGGAGCTGAAAACAAGTGACACGAGAACTCTCGCCAGGGATCAGGAATATTTGCTCACTCCGTGGACTGTTTTCAAGGGTGTTCAAAGGAAAAGACATTTGGAATGCCTGAGAGTGTTTGCCGAGCAGTTACGACAGGTGTTCAATATACCGAGCATGCCTCTCTGCACTGTGAAAATGCTGCCCTGGTAACAGTTGCTAAGTGGAATAATAAGTCGGACGTAAACTAGAACTTCTTGAGTGGCTTGTTTGACTAGTTGACGAATCAGATATTTCAATCCCGTCATTATGGGGCTGTGCCATTTGACGATATGTATCTCGTGGCGATGAAAACTGTCCGTCGTTTCATATCGAGCTTGTTCTCAAGATTCGCCGTCTTGAAATTTGCATGAAACTAAAAAAACGGACAAACACGGCGGAGCGTGACACAAAAACGTGCTAACTGAGACTTCGTATCTTAAAGCTACAGGGTGTAATATTTAGGAGAACTTATTCACAGAAATCTTATATATTGTCCATAACTATGTCTTCACATATGTATAATCTCCTGCAACAAAGAACAAATGTTTTTTTCGTCAACTTTGAATGAGTTAAATATAGTTACGTGACGTGGACCCAGTCGCCATGTTTGCGACGTCGTGTTGAACACGGTTGTTGCCCAAAGCCGTCCAGAATTCGCGCAATTGCATAGAAGCCGGAAATGGAATTGGCAGTGCGCCACCAAAAAGTGTCCCCCTGTCGGCTGCTCAATTGGTTGCGGTTTGCAACTTTACCACCGGATGCCGCCAGAAAGTACAAAACTGTATAAGTATATTATATGTTTGGGCTTGATACTTGTGACCATATATTCACTTCATTGCTTAGCAAAACACTTGCTTTGTTTGTCCATTTTATATTTCATATATTCCTCATTTTCATTTTGTTACGAGCTTAGTGGAAATTTTGCACCAAATCCGTGCTGTTCGTTTGTCGTCATAATTGAAAATATGGATGATCAATTCAAAGTGGTACAAAACCCTGACGTTTTTTTCAGCCGCAGCAGAATAAAACTGCTCCGACACGACGTGTATGCAGAGCTACATGTCAGACACTCTCGAGACGAACGACACTGCGAAGCATATCGGTGGTGATATGAACTTCAACACCTTCCCTCTTTGACACTGGATGAAATATAATATGCGCAGGTCGACCCGCGACTTGATTTTTTTTCCTTTTTCTGCCGCCTCGGAACGCGTTTATACAGTCTCGGGACGACTGCCAAGCCAAGCAGACCTAATCACACTCTCCGGGCCTGGGTTTGATTATTTTACTGTAGATTTGAGTATTTGGCGTCTCCGGCTTCAGACGGGCCGAGTGGACCGGTGCAGTATTGTAGCGAGCGAGTGTCGACAGGTAGAAATAAAGTGCATGAAAGGTTCACCGAGTTCATTCTATTGTGACATATCGCTCGTATGGACAGATAGTATGGACTTATACGCCAACACACCGGTACATCTGATGGAATGTGTGTGTTTTCTCCACGCTTGTGCACATGTTCATAGCAATGGTAGGTAACAGTTTAAGACCTCTTCCACCTATTCCTGATCACATCCGCAAACATCTGGATTTTACATTGACATGAATATTCCCAAATACACGCACGCACGCGCACGCACGCACACACACACACACACACACACACACACAGGATGCTGACCTGAGGTGGAATCCCATGTGGGGGAAAATCCTTAATCGTTTAGTTTTTTTCAGTTCAGGTAACCAGGTGGCAAACTGTCAGCACACTTGACAAAAAAAAGACTCTGATCACATCTTTTTAATTGCCAGTGTAGAGTGTAGTAGATCATCTTTGCATTTCACAGCATTTCATACCTTAGGGGAAAGGGAGAAATGGAGTAAAGACAGATTGGAGTAAACACACAGAGACTTGGGTTTTATTGATGCTTTACTTGATCTGAAATTCGATTTAGACGTTTTTCTTCTTGTTCTCACTGAGCCGCGAGAAGAAACGTGACCGAAGTGACCAAACAGGCTCGAAAGCCTTGGCCTGCACCATTTACATAAGGATTCCGTCCTATTACAACTTGAACTAATTCAGTAGTTTTGGCTTCAGATCTCCCGAGCTGCACTGTCTCCCATCGTTCTGCAAGTGGTTTGCAAGAATTCGGGGGCACATCAGTTGTGTCTGCAATATCTGAAACACAATCCGGCTAAATTCATGCATTTGGCTGCACTCTGGTCCTGCCCCCCTCTCTGGGTAAATAGCTCCATCTTAATAAGCCATGAGAGCCCCTCTCTCTCTCTCTGTCCTTGTGCTGGGTGTGGTCGGCACCGACAGGATGTCCGGACATAAACAAGTGAGCGGCTCAGACCGGACAGCGAGACGGACAGACGGAGCAACAATCAAGCAAATCGCCATTACCTCATCTCCTCATTACCGACTGCACTTACGTAGAATATTGCATTTCCATCCTTTTGTTTGTCCTCCAGCTGCCCCGCGATCTCTCATCTACTCAGTCGTCCTGCTCTCGTTCGCCACTTAAGCCCGCGCTCGCGTTTCTGCCTATTTATTCTCTAAATGTGCAAAGAAATTCGCCGTCTTCCCACGTGCACGTCCTTCTTTTCCACTTGGCGCCTGCTAATGGCTGACTGAACAGTGATCATGTACTTTTAGCCGTAGGGACAAATCATTGTGGTAATTGAGGCGCCGTACACAGCCCTGGATGTTGTGTCGCCCCGCTAATATCCCCTCCGCCTTCCAAAACGTTCAATTAACCTTAATTCTTAATCAGCTCAGTTTGTGTCAGACGACGGCATACAGTAGTTGAAAGCAGTGTGTGTGTGTGTGTGTGTGTGTGTGTGTGTGTGTGTGTGTGTGTGTGTGGGCGGGCGCGATTAGCGACGCTTACTTTAATTGATGCTCTGTAAATTGAATGGTTCATTTCAATGGAGGTGTCTTGGCCTTGAGGACCTGCTTCTCCTCTGATTAACTTCAGGCAGCGCGGTGAATCATTTCAGCATTAGCTCTCAAACCACAGTAGCTGGTCGAGGAGGTTAGGCATTGTACTTGTAGTCATCGATGCAGTATAGCGAGTTGCCGCAGTAATACATGGCCGCATGTACGCTTGAAAAATAAATTCTAAAATGAACGGCCTTCTGGCGGAAAACTAAAGCAGTGAAAAAATACATTATTTAGCGTACAATTAAAAAGATATATATATTTTTTAGGTAAGCATTTAAAAATGTGGCGGAAGAGGGCGTTTTTCGGGGATCTCCATCTCCATGAGGTCACATATGAACTATGCACAAGTGCCTCACACAACCCCACTTCGAAATCACTGAACTATCCCTTTACAGTGTTGACCTGATGGTGGCGCTGTATGAAAAGTTAAGGGATCGCCAAAGTCAACTCAAGTCATCCTGAGGTCAACATTGGTGTAAAAACCTGGCGTATTTTGGCGACTGATATCTTCGATTGTGTGTAATTGACTGACCGTTGGGCCTTGGTGGAGGTTTGTGCTCGACTGTGCCCTGAAGTGGGGCACTTGCTTGTTAACAGGACCCGTATTTTTGGGGGGGTTTTTTGTGACATGCAATTCAGTATAGCTACAGTTTTATTTCTGGCCTCCACTCCTCCATTCCCTCTGTGGTCAGCCTTCACATGGAATATGAGACCCTTCCTCGATGGCTCAAAAGCTTCTGCTTCTGACACGCGCGCGCACATACACACACACACACACACACACACACACACACACACACGCACGAATCATTTGGGCTATATGCTGATGCAATCTCCCTACCGAGAGTCCTGAACACATGAAATTCAGTCCACTGGCTTGAGTGTTTCTTGAAAAGGAGGATGGGAGAGAAACAGGTCTGTTTCCTTCAACTCCATCCATCAGAGTAAATCATTGTATCTCACGTCACACTATCAGGGAATCAAGTCAAAGTCTCATTTTTCTTCAAACAAGCCAAAAATATATGTGCGCGAGAAGACGTCTCGTATTGTTTACAGTCCAAACCAAACAGTTTCAACATCCGTCATCTTCCAACATCTGTCTCGACTCAAGTGGAAGTTACTGCTTCATCTTTGAGATTCGAATGCAGAATGATCCCAAAATAGGCACACATATACTGCACTGATTCCTTTTTATAATCCTCTGCCTTTGTGGCCGTGTCGGCCCTCTCGATCGCGCTCCTCACAGGTTTCATCGGGGCTCATTTAAAACACTTTGTAGCCGTCGTCAGGAGCCCGGCGATGAGAGAGAAGCCCCCCGTCGGTCTAAATGCGGCGCGGAGGCTGTCCGGTCGGACCCCGCTCTCTCATCCCAGGCCAACAGGAAACTCTTTCCAGCCCGATAAGGAGCAGAGCACGTCGCCGGAGGAGCCCAGGCCCCGCTCACATTTTTCCTGGTTCCTCCTTTGCCAGCACTGCCTCGCTGTGATTAAAGTGCGGAGGAAATGCTATGGCTCAACTTTGCCTCCTTTCCTAGACTTTGCTCAGTTTACCTAACCCACGTTCCACATTGCAGAGCCTCATCAATCTTTTTTTTAGGGCTGGAAATCGTTCTGATATTCATGTGCAATCTGAAAAACTGAAGTCCGGGATGACACACGCACGCACACGCACGCGCTCAGGAGATTGAGTCAGTGTGTCCGATAGTCAGGGCTCTCGACGAGTGTTTGGCTTGTTCTGCAGATTCCCCTCATGGAGTGTGTGCTAATGATGTTAGGACACCCCGAGCACACTGGGCTCCGAGCTCTGCAGACGGATGGTCCGCCGTGTGCCAGGGCATTGACTTTAACGAGGCTAGACGTGGCCCCTGGTAATACTGGGACGCACGGAGCTCTCCCCTATAAATAGTCCAGGCGATTTGCACCCGACAGGCGGCACATAAGGGACTCGTGCAAACATTCTCCCTGCGCTGCTTCGGGGGGGGGGGGAAGTTGGATGTGACTCGATAACAAGACTCTATGTGAGAGGGACGTGATTGGCTGGTTTCTGACGTGATGTTGACCAGCTGCCAGGCAGGAAGTCAGCTTTAAGCATGTCTCTGCCTGGGAGGGTGCATGCATGCGTGTGTGTGTGTGTGTGTGTGTGTGTGTGTGTGTGTGTGTGTTTCGGTGCAGTGTACTGTGTGTGTGTGGGGGGGGGGGAGCTCCATCCATCATGATGTGGAACAGGGCAAATTGCTGCCAATATCTCTGTCCGCTCTTCCAGTCCGTTCATTCTCCATCTAATAGGTCTATCAAAAAGCATAAAGATTGATATAGTCCATATAAATATAATACACAGCAGACTCTCAGTCCCAGCCCCCGTCTCTCGGCAGCAGCAGCAGTGCAGCTAAAGTGGCTATCATTCATTAACGTGTCACAGATTTGGCCCACTGACCTGAAATCAGTTTGGACCCTCAGGATGGAATGAAGCAGATTTTTTTAAAGGAAGGTCACTTGCAGAACTTGCAGATCTAATCTCGTACTGTCCAGTGTGCAATGTACTATATGTACCTAATGCTGTTACTGCGGCGTCTTGAGAGTTAGGGATTTTTCTCTCTCGCAGCAGCCGTGCGTAGGCAGAGCTAAGGGCAACGGGTGCGCTGCATGCACTCACTAGGCGGGGAAATACTGATGAGGGTGAACTCCAACTGCATCATTTGTGCCGTATTTCTGTGTATTTATTCGTGTTCCTTTCATGTTTGTGTGTGCGCGCGCGCGTGTGTGTGTGTGTATGTATTGATTTTGTTCTGGATGCTGTGCGTTCCGCTTTGCAAGCAAGTAACCTCTGCTGCTGCGCCATGTGGTTCTTGTGCTCTGCAGGCGTGCTGCAGGTCAGCGGGATGCATATATACACGTATGGGGAAATGGAGGCGGTCAACGGGACGGACGCTCGTCTCAAGTGCACGTTCCAGAGTTCCTCTCCCATCAACGTCAACTCGGTTGTCATCTCGTGGAGCTTTCGACCCCTCGTACCGGGCCGGGAGGAGTCGGTGAGTGAGCGAGCGTGTGTGTGTGTGTGTGTGTGTGTGTGTGTGTGTGTGTGTGTGTGTGAGGGAAAGTGTGATCAAACCTCCAATCTCCCTCATTGTGTCAGGGAGCATCCGCCCCCTCAACCAACTGCGAGAGGAGTTGGTGAGTCATCCGGCTCCCTACGGAGCATCCAAGACAGCTTGTGTCTGCGTGTGTGTGTGTGTGTGTGTGTGTGCGTATGTGTGCGAATAATGAGAGCCGAGTGAGAAATATTCAGCAGGTCGGGGGTTTATGAGAAGCATCTCTGCAGTCTTTATGTGGTGTGACTCACTGTCGCATTGAACAACTGTAAAAAATCGACTCTTTGAATTCCACCTGTGCCGCAGGTGTTCCACTTCCAGCAGCGAGCCTATCCACCGCTGGACGGCATCTTCCGGAAGCGCGTCGTGTGGGCCGGCGACATCATGGGCCAGGACGCCTCCATCATAATTCGGCAGGTCAAGTTCACCTACAACGGCACCTACATCTGCCAGGTCAAGAACCCGCCGGATGTCCACGGCACGGTCGGAGAGATCAAACTCCGCGTCGTCACCACAGGTCAGCCAATTTCATTTTCATATCGCTGTGCGTGAGAGAGCTGATGTCAGGTATAAAAATAAGAAATCGTATAATGGTATGAAATCACGAGTGTGACAGATATGTCCGTTTTGCAGATATGTGTCAGGGCTCTGCACACCCAGCGAGAATGTGGGACAGTCCCACACGAACTGGGAAAGTCAGATGATCACCAGAGTCCTTACAAGAAATTCTGGAGAACTTTAATGTCCGCACCAAATTTAATGGCAAATCAAAACCCTGAGCCTCACGGTGGCGCTAGAAGCTAGAGGAAATGTCAGGGAGGGACCTAAGTCATTAGGATCCATCCTCTGAGGATGATGAATATGTGTTGAGATATTTCACTCAGGAACAAAGGCCGGGATAAAAATGCTTATTCACGTTTTGCGATAGTTTACAGCAGACGCTCGCACGCGGTGAAATGCTGTGGCTCCGAGCGGTGACGTCAATTTTGTGCTTTTCCCCGTGTTCCCCCCTCTCGCCTGCCCAGCCTCTTTCTCCGACCTCATCCGCCTGGTCCTGGCCGTCGCGGGCGGCATCACCGGCGTGGTCGTCCTCCTCATCATCTTCGTGTCGTGCAGGAGGTGCAGGAAAAGGAGACAGAGGCAGCAGCAGCAGCAGCTGGAGGCCGGCAACGAGGCAGCTCCCCGCAAAGAGAGAAAAGATCCCACCGCGTGGTAAGACCAGGAGAAAGACAGAGGGGAAGGCGGGGGGCACACTTCCTCTCTCCCTCTCTCTCTCTCTCTCTCTCTCTCCCCGTCTGACTCTGGGCATTGGGGGCATGCGGTGACCTCTCTCGGGGCCTGGGGCTCTTTTCCTACTGGACAACTTCACTTCCTCCCTCCGCAGTCCCGCCGCAAGTCGCACACCTGGAGCGGCCGGCGGGCGGCCGCCATTAAGCACAAGTCAAATGAGGGATGTGCGTCGAGCTGTATGGGTGGAGAACTTTAGCCAGATTGCTGCAGACATCTCTTTTTTTTTTTGGTTCACATCACCGTGTGCCTGCTCATTTCCTCCGAAAAAAACCCAGCTGTTTTTTAAAAAAAATGCTATCAGTTCATCTTTTCTCGTCCAGCTAAATGGGCTCCCGAACACGTTTCCTGTTTAGAGTAAATGTTTTTAAAGTGTAGATGCAGAACAATGGTGTATTCCTGCTGTTTACTTCCCTACTAATACATCTCGACGCGACCCCCCCCCCCCCCCCCAGCCCCATTACCCACACACCAACGCAGTACAAGCCCCGCGTATGATATATTATTTCAACAAACAGTAGGAAACCTGTGGAACAAAAAATGAGCATGTTTTCACGGTTTCTATGGAAATTTGAGTCCGGTCGGGGGAACACTATGAAACGCCGTACGACGTTGTGATCAACCCTCGTTTCAGTGGTTCACAGATGTTGAGCCGTCCATGTCGTTTCACTGCTGAAGCCTTGTCGCTGTGTTTTTTCTGGCATCCCGTTGTGTCGTAAGACTTCTGTGTGACAGCTGCAGATGGTGAGCACCAGTTGGAAACAGACATAATTGAATGCAATAACAATTTCGAAATTTGTATTTTATTTTTATGTTATTGAAGTTTTTTTGTTTTTTTTTCACCATATCTGATGGCCTTTTGTCTGTTTTGAACAATGAGCTATTTTGTCCATTTTTCTTCCTGGGCATGGTGGGACGTCTTTGCTTCTCTCTTGGGTTTTCAGATCTCTCTGTTAAAAGGTGTTTGCCTTGTTGCGATAACACACTTCAAAAGCCAAGACTCGAAAAGGAAAAGTTGACAACTTTACTCTGATCCCGACTGATCATATTTATTCAGACTCCAAAAAACAAACCCCAAAAATCTTGGCGAAGGAAGGAAATAATCGATGCTTTGAACAGATGTTCGAAACCGGCCTTTGGTCTCAACATGGGACTTGACCTCGTGTGACACTAACCCCTATTGTCCCTGCTGCTGTTTGTGCTGCTGCCTGTTTGTCTCCATCCTCTCCCATTGTTTGTGACTTATGCACATGCATGTGCATAAATAATTCATGAACGTGTCACGCATGAACGCACATCGCTGCATGTGTGTGTGTGTGTGTGTGTGTGTGCTACGTTGCTCTTACCTCCCCTCGGTGCGTGTCTCCCTGTCCCCTCTGTGTGTGTGTGTGTGTGTGTGTGTGTGTGTGCCCCAGCCACCCATCGAGGTCCTTCCATCTCTACATGTCAGAGACGTCCATTGAGATTGACAGCTCCGATGGCATGATCTCAGAGGCCAGCACCAAAGACCCGAGCTCCTCGGAGGACGAGGGCCCGAGCTCAGACGACGACGACGGCGGCGACGACGACTCCGACTGAGGAAGAGCCGGGGGGACAGACAAGAGAGAGACAGCAACACTGACGCGGAGGCGGCCAGGAAGCTCGCCGGGAGGGATTCCCCCAGACGGCGGCCGCGGGCTTGAGCGCCGGGGGGGACCTGCCGAGCGGAGGCCGGATCAAGAGAGCGCCGCGTCTGCCGGCGCTGTCGGGAAAAAAGACAAGCGCAGTGCTCGTGAACGGGAGGAAGGCGGGGAGAAAGTTTGAAAGTGTCCTCGCGAGAACAAAGAGATGGGAGCGACGCTTTTGACGAAGATCGAGGCCTTTTTTTTTTAAAGAGAATCAGAAATACAGCGACTCTGCTCTTTGAGTCCAAACGTGTTCAAGTGAGGGACAAGACGTCGGGTAACAACGGGCAGGGCTTGTGCGGAGTGAGAGGCTCCATCAGGCCTCCGGGCGTCAAGGGGAGAGGGGGTCGATTTGTGCTCAATAACTGTCTGTTCTTCGAGACATGGGTCTCGTTAAGTGTCTGAAGTCAATATTAAAAATCAGCTGCGACAAGCAGGCGGACCACCGCCGGTGATCCCGGCACGCGGGTCGCGAGTGACGGCAGCGCTCGCTTCCGCGATGAGTCATGCACGAGTCCGTCATACGAAGTGGGGAGTCTGTAGCTGCCGCGAACGACGTTTGTCGGCTCAGCGGACAAAGGAAAAGCGAAGGAGTGTGGCGAAATAGTGGCTTTTATCCTCCGTCAGTCGTCACAGCGGATGACTTGAGCGGCGGTCGAGAAACCGCTTGTAACAGTCAGATCTGAAAACCCATTGATTGCAGAACATCCCTTGAGTGCCTCCTTTCTCGCCGCGCGCCTGTGAATGCACCGCGGCCACTAACACACGATTGTAGACGCAAGCGTCTTACTTCCCTCTGTGATCCAACTTTGTACTTACTGACGTAACGTGTCTATAGATTTGTCTTTTTCTTCTCTATTTTCCTAGATAATACCAAAAGTATTTTTTGTTTTTTTTAACTGTGATAATGTATTTTTGAGGTTTTTTTTTCTTTTCTAATAAAATTATCTTTAAATCTTTTTTACCGTATTTGTGTCCAGTAAACTTCACCACACACACGAAGTTGAGACTCGGGACAGCCCCGGGAAACAAATAACACACACACACACAACTTTGACGCGATTTGACAGAACTCATCTATTATGTAAGAGGGGAATCTCATAATCCGGCATTTGTTATGCATCATTATTTTTAATGGCGGCGCGTCTGTCTGCAGAGTTCTCCCGCTTGTTTACCTGGACGCCTTTGACTGCGCGGAGTTGCTGTTTAATTTGTTGCAGGTTCAATATTTATTACATTAGCTCCGCTGCCGTTGTGACTTACTGAATACGTCTGGTTCTGCTTGTTTGTCAGACTTGGTTGTTCATGACCACGAATACGTTACGCTACAACTTTGTGTGTGTGTGTGAGTGTGTGTGTGTGTGTGTGTGAGTGAGTGTGTGAGTGTGTACATTGATCAAAGTCTGTCCCTATGGGTGCAGCGTTAGTTACTAAGTGACAGACCTGCACTGTGTGTGTGTGTGTGTGTGTGTGTGTGTGTGTGTGTGTGTGTGTGTGTGATGGGGTCAGAGCGCCCCGTCTGTTTACCCAAAGCTAAATAATTACATGTGCACTAGTGTCGAACGGCTGCAACAACAGTGTTGTCTGTCAGATAATCTCGTTATCCCCAAAAGCTTCTGTTAATTAATCTGGCGGAGCTCAGACACACGGGCCCCTCAAATAATTCTCCCATTTCAATACTCAGCTGTTCTGATGCTCGGGGCTTTCTTTCACAAGAAATTACCAGAGGTTATTATTTACGCATTGTGACCGTAGTATTTTGTAGCATAGCCCGGCTAATTTGATCCCGGAACAGATTACTGAAACACTGAAACATCGAATTAGGCATCAGCGCTAAGAACAAAGAGGCACACGTGCAATTTTTCTCCGGTGAGAGCGCACAGGGAATTGAACCGGAAGGCAAACCGACACGCAGAACAACTTTGCATTTTTGAGCCAAGAATATGATAATGAACATGAATTTGAGGACACACGGTTTTGTTTTTGCGCCGCTGTGTGTCTGTGTGTTCGTCAGCAGGCCTGCGCAAAAAAAACAACTTAACAGATTTTCCACAAAACAGGTTGGAAGGATGAGTCACGGGCCGAGAAAGAAGCCATTACATTTTGGCACGATAAAGGGCGGTTCCAGGATATTTCTTTTTGATCACTTCCTTTCTTGTTTACACTGTCACTGATTTCCAAGGCAGTAATTCTTGATGACAATAACATCTGGCATATTTAGGGGCCTGATATCTATGTGTGTGTGTGTGTGTGTGTGTGCGTGTGTGTGTGTGTGCGTGCGGCCTGATTGGATTGAAGGGGACTGTGGGCGGAGGTGAGGGTCATTCTAGTTGGGACTATGTTATCATCACTGCTGTCAAACACAAACGCATGCTGCGTCGGGCGCGTTCTCACCTGCTCTCTGTTGGTGTACCCACAGGCATTCTGGGAAGTGTAGGACATTAGGTTGGAGGAAAAGAAAGGGGGAAATTAAACAGTATCGGCCGCCACACCAGGCAGATTTGTAGCTCTCGTTTCCTGCGTCCAGACGGATGTTTAATGTATATTTATATCCAACTATTCCACTGTCACTTCTCCAAACACTCCGGAGGGAGGTGTTCTCAACCAGACGGTCCTTGTTCATGACTCATTTAATAAGACATTGTCTCCCGTGGTATGTTCATTATTGCAACACACGCAAAAACCTCTGAATAATACCGAATGGAAACTATGCCTGTGTCCTGCCCGCCGCTCTCTCCTCCCCCTCCTCCTCCTCCTCCTCCTCCTTGTTTTCTGTCGTGCCTTTCGTCCCTCTCTCGGTCCAATCTGCATTCCACACCTTAGGATGGGTTGTACCTGACACGGCAACGTGGAGAGGCACTAAATTCCTTCACACATACACACACACACACACACACACACACTCTCACTTGTGTGTGTGCGGCAGCGCACTGACACACCAAAACATGAGCTTGGCACAACAGGTTTGCAGAAAGAGAAAAACGAATCAACTCGCTGGCGTGTAACTATATATGACCAAATGATAGACTGTTAGACTACACACACACACACACACACACGCACTAGGTAGAGTCACCGCTTTATTGGCCTCAGTGAGTCATGTAGAGTCTAGCCCTCCTATAGCTATTGAGACCATTGAGTAATGCTGTCTCGCTCGTTTGTGACGGGCCAAAGAAAAGTTCCTCTGTGTGTATGTGTGAATCCTTCCAGATTTTGCAGCGATGCAAACTTTTCATCATCTATTCAGCACACAGACAAAGGATACTGGTCGCATATATGCACTGTCCATGCCGCAGAATTGGAATCACCTCTATTAGTCCCCTCGCGGTGTTGACAACAGAAGAACGGGTCTGTTGTTGGTTGGCCAGAATCGCCAGTGAGCGGTGGAGAGTCGCCCATTGTGACTGATAGGACTTCTGCTGAAACTGAGACCGTGCCACTGTGAGCAGACAGAGAAGCCCTGTATTCACTCTCACAACACACGACACAATGTAGAACTGTGTGTGTGTGTGTGTGTGTGTGTGTGTGTGAATGTATCCAGGTATAAGACCGTATCTTCCGACAGAGAGGACGGGGGCGTCTCCATCAAAATTAAAGCAGGACTGTGGAACAATGGATTTGTGAACGCTCCTGCAGGTAAGGCGGGGTCTATTCAGAAAAAGAACACGGATGCGATGTCCCTGCCTCAGCGTGGGAACCGTCGCATAATATTACTAACAGACGCAAGTATAAACACTGTGCCCGTGAATGGATGCAGGGGAGGAGGAGGACGCCTGTGCCTCTCCACCACATCTTTATCTCATGTCGGAGAGGACATCCACAAAAAGGTTTGTAGTAAATTTCAATATTGCCAGGAGCCGTGACACCGCAAGACAAAGGAGTGCAGGGCCCGGTAAGAGCATGAGCCAAAAATAATGGGTGTCTTATTGCACCCTGTGAAGACGGATCTTTGTCAAAGGGTCAAGGGTGAACCCTTGACCCTTTGCTGTCCTCAAATCCAATCTCACTGTCCTGGCGACTTGAGTAAGAGATTCTCACAGGAATGATTCACACAGTGTCTGCAGGTGATTAGGAACAACAGTTACATACAGAAATATCTATTAACTGTGTGAAATCTTTGTCTTCCCTCGGCGGCGAGTCTCAAGGCTGCCTTTTCACTTTAATGAACTCATTCACTATGGCTGTTTAACATCAGTTTGCACAATATACTTTGCTCCCCCCCAAAAGCACCATAACCCTTCAAAAAATACAGTACACAGCTGATGCATGTACACGGTGTATCTCAGGACCCGGGGTAACGGAGGACGCCGCTCTCATTCGATGCCTTCTGATGTGCCGTGAGACGAAATGAGGTTACGCAACGCGATTACGGCGTCTCTCCGCTGTCAGGAGTCAAAGGAAACAACCCCTCCCGGCAGACCAGATGGATGCGAGGATGTTAACTGACAAGTCCCGACCGAATAGAGATGTAAATAAACTTCAAAAGGGCGTTGTACAAACACGCAGAGAGGAGATACAAGGCATTACACCGGAGTGCGGCTGAGCTGAGCGAAGGCAAGAAAAAACAAATATCTTCCCCCATTAGGGATAATTACAACAGTAGGGACGGAGATCGGGGACAGGGATAGTGGAGTGATGTTCTTCAAATAGCAGGGGAGACCCATTAGAGCGGCCATGGTTTCTGCAGAGAAGCCGGCTGGGGAGATAACGGAAGCACTGGGCCCCGGGTCTCCACACAGGAGGTTCACATGAGGTGATGGAGAGGGGAGAACGTATTATATTTAGATTGGGCTGTACAGGGCCTACTTTGTGATTGCAGCACCAACACACTGAAGAAACACAATTTTCAACCATATGACACCATGTTTAGATGATGATTGTGATAATAACAACAATTGACCGGTGAAAATATACACCCAGAGAAATGTTCTGTAACATTTATTCTCTGTTTGATACAGAACAGTGTCTCCTATCCTTATCAGTGTACACAGAATGGATTAGATAACGGGAACATCTGTCAACACAATGTGAAACAAAGCAACCACATCACATCAAACTACGGCCTGAGTCAACACCTCGCAAAAAGTTTTGAAAAAAACTCACCATTACATTCCTTTACTGTAGGACTGCTGTGTTAGTATGATGTATGTGTGCCTAATAAACTGCCAACTACAAAGGATTTTTTTTTTCCATTTTGCATATTGAGAATAAAGTTGAGATGTCCTGATAAATAAACCTGATATTCCAGGAGGTCCAAGAGGAAACCCGTCTTGGAAACCCGCAACACTGGCAGCTCACACAGCTTTATTCTCAATTGTCAACATTTCAAAGATATTTTACAAAATACAAAACCATTTTTTGTCTCATTCAGTTTATTTTTGACTTCTCAACTTTATTCTCAACATTTCGATTATTCCTGGCATTCTGAACGACATTTACAAAATACATGAAAATCTTCCTCTAGTTTAGTTTGACTTTTATTCTTCCCAACATTTCAACTTCATTCAAGAAATATAAAAAATATCTTTCTCTGATTTTTTTGACTACATTTAACATTTTGACTTTTTCTCAACATTTTGACTTTATTCTCAACATTTCGACTTCATTCACGAAATATAAAAAATATCTTTCTCTGATTTAGTAAGACTCTACTCTTTACATTTTGACTTTTTTCCTCAACCTTTTGACTTCATTCTTTACATTTTTACTTTATTCTTTACATTTTTTCTTTTTTCTCAACTTTTCAACTTCATTCAAGAAATATAAAAAATATCTTTCTCTGATTTTTTTTTCCTAAATTTGACATTTTCTCAACATTTTGACTTTAATCTCAACATTTTGACCTAATTCACGAAATACTAAAAAATATATCTTTCTCTGATTTAGTTTGACTTTTATTCTCAACATTTTGACTTCAGTCACGAAATATAAAAAAATATCTTTCTTTGATTTTTTTTTACTTTATTCTCAACATTTCAACTTCATTCACGAAATATAAAAAATATCTTTCTCTGATTTAGTAAGACTACTCTTTACATTTTGACTTTTTCCCTCAACATTTTGACTTCATTCTTTACATTTTTACTTTTTTCCTCAACTTTTCAACTTCATTCACGAAAAATAAAAAATATCTTTCTCTGATTTAGTAAGACTCTACTCTTTACATTTTGACTTTTTTCCTCAACATTTTGACTTTTTTCTCAACTTTTCGACTTTATTCTTAACATTTCGACTTCATTCATGAAATATAAAAAAAATTGAGTTTGACTTTATCCTCAACATTTTGACTGTATTCTTGAATTACATGAGAAAAAATGATGACCCCAATTCTCCTCCGTAGTTTTTCACTTTCAAGTAGTTGACAGAACATCACAGTTTATCTGTTCATCTTATATTTTTGGGGTGCATTAAAAACACACTGCTGAGTCACAGTGACCGTCGTCACAACATTGATCTATCCGTCATCTCAGACTTTCTCCTCCCTCAGCTGGAGGAACGCAGCAGGCCCGCAGTCGGTCCTCCAGCTGCACCACTTCCGGGTACACCTGTTTGTCAGGTAGGCTCGTGCCGCAGTCTGCGCGCGCCACGGACGGCCACAGACGGAGTCACCACTTCACGACCATGGACGGAGTTTCACCGAGGCTTTGACGCAATTTGCTCCGAGGTTTACTTTTACACGTGCCCGTCGCCGAGCGAGTGGAGCGAACTCGTCTTCACCGATCGAATAAAATGCGTCGCGCGCCAACAGGAAGCGTCGCCGTGGACGCGCTGTTGCTGCTGCTGAGCCTGGGTGAGTACACAGGCCGCGGCTCGAGTTCCCACCCGAGAGAAACCGTGCATGTCCTCGTCGTGAACCGTGTGGTCGGTGTGTGTGTGTGTCTGTCTGTCCACAGACAAAGTCCACACGGTCCATTTCAGGGACCACAAGCCCACAGCTCTGTCAACACTCACTTGGCGCCATTTTGGGACGAACCGACTTGTAGGCGATTGACGCAAAAAATATCCGCAGGCTACGGGGGGGAAAGTAGTGCCAAAAGTCTAGATGGACACATACATGTAGAGCAGAATACAGAATTCCAATGGGAAAAAACAAACATGTATGTTATGTTATGTTGGTATGGAAGGAACAATACCTCAAACACAAGCCGTGTTTGACATTGAATTCTTTAAAATGTGTGGGAATAAGTCAAAATAGAGCATGAGTGAGTTGCCACTACGAGACGGCGCAGTCTTAAAAAGTCGGGCTTGGGTAGTAGTAAGTTAAGGGACCAGGGCTGCAACTAGGATTATTTTAGCGATTGATCGATTAGCTGCTTGGTCCATAAAATGGTGAAAAATGTTCGATCGTGTTTCCCAACACCCCAAGATGATGTTTTGCTTTGTCCGCACACCAAAGATATTCAGTTTACTGTCACAGAGGAGCAGAGAAACTGGAATATATTCACACTTAAGGAGCTGAAATCAGAGAATTTTGACTTTCCCCCCCCCATAAAAACTACTTAAACTGATGATTGATTATCAAAAAAGTTGCAATTAATCTATTAATCGATTACTAATCGACCTACTGTTACAGTTCTATAAGGGACACAATCTGTAGCTTGTGGTTTTCCTCTCCTTGAAATTATCTGACCCATTATTAAAGGACTGATCATAAGAGATATGTAGAATCTTGATGTACTGTCCCTCTGTTGCTTAGTTGAAACACAAGCTACATGAACACTTGGGGAGCTATATGGTTGCGGCTGTGTTGTTCCATACAGCCACAATACGATAAGAGTTCATAACGGTGTTGGTTGTACAGCGTATTCGTATTTCTGACAGTGGCAGATATTCAGATTTGGTGGAGAAGCGAAAGAAGAGAGGTACTTACGCTGAGGGTTTAAAGATTTAGTGGTGATTTGTTTTTTGAAACCAACATGTTATTCATTTTGATGAGGTATACCAAAAGTTGGCGCTTGATGTTCACTTAAGTGTACAATGACAACGACCCCCTAACCCTGACCCTACTGAACTCAAACGCAGAAGTTAAATGAGTATGAAATCTTGGAAATCGTACGGTATGCCATCTTAAAATTCCAGGAGAAACGTAACAAAACGCAACTGGTGAAATCAATGCACGACTTTGCGAGTGATGAGCCAACGAACGACCTCGTTCATATCGCGTTGTCGGCCTCAGACATACCTCCATTTTAGGCGCAGATCAGTAGCCTATTGTAATGGTTCGTCTTGAACTTCGTCTTGTATGCGTGTCAGTGAGCAGTGTCTGGCATTACCTATTTCTTTAAATGAAGCCAATTTTGTATTTTAGTCCTGCCACGATGACAGCAGGGCAGCTCAACATGCTGTTGCCCCCCCCCCCAATTCAAACGTCCAGCCATCTTGTAGTTCGAGGTATCAACATCGCCACCGATGAGCAGCCGACCTCCCAGTCCCACCGATAATTACTAGAGTGTCAGTTTTCTGTCATGTCTTCGAGTTAAAGAGCATTTCAGCTTTCAAGGCTCCTCTGCTTGATTTCCACTTTTAAAGAAGTGATAGTGTTGTTCGTGCTGCCGACCCGCTCATCCCCCGGGGGTCTTTGTAGATGATTCCGCCTGATTGGCAGGATATCTATGGCACTATTTTGTGTAAGATAAACTTTGTCCTCCTCATCATGGCTGTGGGGGTCTTTGATGGAACGAGTGGTGTCAGTCTGAGATCAGATATATCTGCCGATTGTCAGGCTTATTTCGCTCTCGCTTAGTCCTCGGTGAACAGTCAGTTCGAGGCCCTTTGCTTTAAAGTGGAGGAAAGGATTCTTTCATTTAGGCTCAGAAAAACCCGTGAATGAAATTGACCCGTGTTGAAGGCCAGGGTAAAGATTATGATCATTTTAGTTGTAGAAATTTTAGCGGCAGGGTCTTTCAGTGGGGAAGTGGCTGCAGTTATTTGGTCCAGCACTGAAGTATCACTGCAGCTATTTGATGGATAACTTTGAAATTTGCTTCACATATTCAAGGTCCCAGGAGGATTAGGTCTAATGACTTAAAAGCCGTCCCATCTATCACAACTAGTAAGCACAATTTTCCTTCATCCTGGCCTTGTATTCTGAATGAAGTGAAGAAACTTGTAGTCACAGAACACAGAAGCATGAGCTGAATCTGTGGTTGAAGGTGCCCGACAAACAGATGTGTGGCAAGTTTGTCAAACACAACACGAGAGGCTGGTGAGAAACTTTTATTAGACTGTTATCATTTTGGTTTTGTATGTGTATGGAATTTGCTGTGCTGACGCTTTCCTGTTACCGCAGTGTGTCTATTCTGCAGATGTTATCAGGTTTGCTTACAGTGGAGAGAGTGAAATGTCACTCATCTGTTTGTGTTCCTTTTGTCTTCATCTGCCTATGCTCCGCCCCCTTTCCTCTCATTTCTTCCTGAACAACTAAACATGTAAATCTACACATATCCCATATCAAGCCCGACCTTCTTTCCTCTGTTTCACTTCCAGTCCCCTCCCTCGTCTCTGCCATCTTGGTGAGCTCTCCTCCAAACGTCCATGCATCTAAAGGGGACACCGTCACGTTGGCCTGCACCTTCACCTCCACCAGTAGACCAACCAGTAAGATGACCGTCGACTGGTCGTACAGGCCCCAGAGCGGAGGGCCGCCACAGACAGTGAGTACACGTTTATCTGAACAAGGCTGTAATATTGTTCAAAATGAAAATTGTAATATTGCCGTCCATTCAAAATGTGGCGATGCTCCCCTCTGCGTTTTACTCTTTCCTGCACAGTTTGGGCAAAACATTCTCCATAATTTCATGTGATGACTTGTTCTTGATTTGAAACGTTCAGCCTCACTTTAAAAGATAAATGTACACAAACACAAAGAGACACATGCTGTGCAGCGCACCAACTTATTACTTCATTAATTGCTAGATGAGTCATTTATTGGCAACTACTATATATTCAGGATCCATTTATTATTTCAGCAATTAAAAAAAAACAACTAAAATTCCAAAGAAGTTACTACTTCCACTCTCTGTTCACAGTTCAGAGCCGGACCAATACATATATATATATATATATATATATATATATATATATATACATATATATATATATATCTGTCAATGATTTCTAAGATTTCTTTATCAAACCTTTATGACATTGAAATGTAATTGAGGCTTGATATTTTAGTTCATCCATAAACACCAAAAAAAACACACAAATACAACCAAATATATAGAACTTGAATTAAGAAAATAAACATAATTTATTTTACGTAAAATGTAAACGTAAATGCAAATTTTTGAGCAGGACCAATATATCGGCCGGGCTCTACTATTTTCAAATATTTCTCTCTGTCAGAATAATCTCCATGGGATAATTTTCCTAGAAATCCTGGCCCCTGCTTCTATTCAAAGTCCTTTTTGTTTTCCCCGACATTCAAATTGTCAACGCCATGGGCGTTGTGAAACTTCCACAAAACACAATATGTAAATGTCATGCAGATAACAAAAATATACCTTTTAACTTTTTCTTCTCATCCAATGTTTGTCACAGTGTGACAAAAAACAAAATGTCACTTTCTTTGAGATAACGGGGATTTGGGTTATTTGTTTGAAAATTTGTAACTTATCCGGCTTCATGCAGATTCTCATCAACAACGTCCAATACGACACTGAACCTAGTTGGTTGTATGTGTGACTCCAAACAAATACGTTGATACAGTTGATAATCAATAAGTAAAATCAGCAATATAAACAAGTTGCGACTCGTATCACGTTTAAAAGAAATAGATAGTTCAGAATTCCAGTTATTTCCGTTTGATTTCTAACATCTCACGCAGACTGTGTACAGGTATGGTGCTCCCTTTGCTCACCCTGTATAAACACGGCTTGCTTGAATATCTGGTTACTCTGTTTGCGTTCGTCACCATGTTGACTTATCTGGATTTTTTTTTCTGAACCCACGTGATTACAGACACGCCCCGAAGCAAACTCAGGTCCGCCTCAGTTTTAATCAAGATATTTGTTTTGATCTGTAAATTTAATTCACCAGCATCATTGTCGTACCAATCTCCAGTTTTTAATCCAGTCGCATTCCAGCTAGCTTTGGTGTCTTTCGGATTGGTCCCTCTGCCATACCCCTTGATGGTCCACCACCGTAATGCCCCTTCCTCTGTGGCGGGATGTGGCGGTCTTGAAATGCGTCCGGATTCGTCCATCCCCAACCCATAGCTGCACTCAGCCCTCTAACCCCACGCGCTCCGGGGGGGGGGGGGGGGGGCGGGGGGAATTGGGTTTCAGTGACCAATCTACAAAAAACAAAACAAAACACCACCGCATAATTTAAGCGGTTCCATTTGGACCCGAGGAGAACCATCGTGTGCGGTTCCGCGAAATTGCATTTGCGCGCGCGGAAATCCATAGTGTGGTAGCTGCAACTCTATACGCCCATCATCTCCTATAGGGAGCACTCGCACTTTTAAGTGGAGGCTTAATGTTTTGCGGCTCTGCCGTTATGGAGTGCTGTCGGTTTAGTCATTAGGATGTAGTTTGTCTGGTTTTCAAAGTGTGTAGGGGGGGGGGGGGCGGAAAAAACGTACCGCATGAGGCATCAGTGTGGTGTTGGTTTGTGTGTGAGGCACCAGCAGATTCTGTGGTATCGCCCCACGACGTTGCACAACTACAGTATCAAGGTGTGTCAGCTGCCAAAGCGTTGCCTGTACTGTGTCCTTCGCCAACCACCCCAGCTCGTTTGTTCTCTTTATCGCGGATGACTAACGAGTGCCAGTTTCCTGATACACCAGAGTCTGAAAGTTTCTCATTTCAAATTCTAAGCCTTCGTTTACCTTCCATCCAATTTCATTAGCCTCTTGGCCTGTTTATTGGCCTGTGCCCCCCCCCCCCCCCCGCGCTCGTATATCACACCGGGGGAGAGACCATGAATAAGCATGTGAACAGCTCCATCAGAAAAAAGAAAAATATATAATTTCTGCTGCCAAAGCTTTAGTGTCAATCTGAAGTGCTGCAGTGCTTCAGTGACTTGTATAATTGCCCCCCAGTCCTGATGAGATTTCATTTTGCAGATGGGAGAGGAGAAGCCGAATCAAACGTTCAGTGGGAGCCGATGGTAAATTGGGAGGATTTTGGCAGTTTAATTCTGCTGAATAAGGTTTCAAAATAAATCTATTGTGAAGATGAGGAACTGAAGTTAGACACGCTTTTGTTAAAAATGTCTCAGATTTGTAGGTGAAGTGGCCCCAGTTTAAAAAAAACAAAACAACTGCATCATCCTCGGTGGCGTTGCAGCATTTTTTTTCGCTGAGACTTAGCGTTCGTTTCCAGACTGAGCAGACTCTTGCGCACTAGTCACTGACTTCAAGCTGCTCTCGCCGAGGCTGAGCTGTGCCGAGTCCTCCAATGATCAGTCGTGGATGAATAACAGTTTGCAGGGAGATACGAGTGTCTTCATCTCTGCCAGGCTTTTACTGTCAAGTCTCCCAGGCAAATGCAGCAGATAGACACACACACGCAAACACACACACACACACACACACACACACACACACTCACACTCACACTCTCTCACACACACACACACACACACACACACACACACACACACACATACACACACACACACACACACACGGAGTGTGCCGTGCGGTGCGGTCCGCACCCTTTGATTTGTTTGATGTGAAAACCCCGATTTTTTTTTTCTTTCCCCCCCGCCGGGCACACAGAGCCGACGGCTAGCGGACCGTGAGGAAACATTTGCTGATTTATTTACATAACGTGTATCGCTTTAGAATCGCTTACTGCCTCTTTAACGTATATTAAAGTAGGTAATTCAAGTTTTTTCTGATTTCTGATGCCTGAAACTTTCACCTTGTTTTCTCTTTCTGTTTGTCTTCCGTTGTCATAGGGTTTTACTTGCAGGTTTGGATGACATAAAGTTGGATGTGTAGTACGTAAAGAAAAGGGCAAAGCTTAAACATATACAGATCATTTAGACGTCTCCACTTGTCCTGTTCCTGTTTGTGTTTAGTTATTTCATTCGTTCTCAGTCTTTTGGATAGGTCTGCCTGTTCCTGGCGACTCAACTCTGCGATAAACGCACACTGTGGTACGTTTACATTTCCATTGCCCCGTCTCCTCCCACACTTCTCGGAGAGGTCTGGGTCGGCTTGACGTGGGAGTGGTGAAGGGAGGTTTGCAGTCGAGAAACAGACTGATGCGGTGACGCAAAAAAAAAAAAGGCAAAGTTAGAGTTTTGAGAAACCCGCAATAAATGTAGGCACATTTTGCTTTGACGCTTGATCGGATTTTCATTCCTATTTCTTACACTGACCACAAAGTTCTCTTCACTCTGATGCCATAAGAAAATGTACCTCCGTCATCTGTGCGACCAAAGGCTTCTCTTTACATCGGGCAGAAAAATGCCAAGTTATGTTTTGGAGTAATTATTCTTAATGCTCTCGATTCGACAGAGCACAGATCACAAAGTCAAATTATTTACTTATTTCATTAGTCTTATCTTATCAAGCCAAGTTAAATAATATGCAAAGCTATTTTAGAAAAGGCATGAATAACAACAATGAATGGCAAAAATTCCCCCTTTGCTCTGTTGCTTAAGTCCATTTGTTCCATACAAATAGGAATATATATATATTTTCTAACCCTCCCTCTTCTTCTCTCTTTCCCTTCCAGTTTTTCCACTTCTCCTCGCGGGCGTTCCTCCCGACAGACGGTCAGTTCGCCGGTCGTGTCCGGTGGGAGGGGGCCCCGGCGCGCGGCGAGGCCTCCATCTCGTTGACCAACGCCACGTTGGGCGACAACGGCACCTTTTCGTGCTCGGTCAGAAACCCCCCCGACGTCCACGGGTCCCCGATTTCACAGACCGTGCTCACCGTCACGCCAAAGGGTGGGAACCGCACACACGCACACTGATTTCACTATGTAGTGAATATGTATGGATTGGTAGGTGTGTGTCTCTTGCTCAACCTCATCCGACCTCCTCTCCCCCGAGGATGTCTGGATTTGGCTCGTCCCACAATTATTGTACACTTTTCTTTTCTTTTTTTTTTTACTTCACCAGCCCCATATTTTTTGCAGCCGTCTTATCCCGACTTCTCCTCGATGTTTGCACAAGCTTGTCTTGATATTAGCTCCGTTGCCTTGTGTGCATTTGCCCGCGTCTCGTCGTCGTCAGCAGCAGCAGCGTTGAGGGTTAGAAAGCAGGGATGTAACTCGTCACATCCACTGTGTCTAACCTGCTTTCACACACTGATGGAAATGATTACACCAGTCACACAAGTATTAAACCATTGTAAGACCGATTATTTTCATTATCGATTAATCTGTCGATTATTTTCTCGATCAATCGATTAGTTGTTTCGTCCATTAAGTGTAAAAAAAAAAAAAATGGTGAAAAATGTCGATTGTGTTTCCCAAAACCTCGAGATGATGTTTTGTTTTGTTCACACACCAAAGATATTTAGTTTACTGTCACAGAGGAGCAAAGAAACCAGAAAATATTCACATTTAAGAAGCTGAAATCAAGAGATTTTGCCCTTTTTTTTAATAAAAAGAACTTTCACCGATTAATCGATTATCAAAATAGTAGTCGATTACTAATCGATTAACTGTTGCAGCTCTAGTAAGACGTTAGATTCTTTTAATTTTTGCATTTTGTCAAATAGTCTTTTTCCTCGACTTTAACACAAATCTCTCCTATGTGCAGCAAATATGTAACTGGAGCACCGACCAGCTCTGCTGAAGATTACTAACATATCATCTTTTTTTTAATATCAGCATTTAGGAAATCGCTGATCCCAGCTAAGACACATTACCACGTGTATTAATGATATGTTTACTCAATTTATAATCTTTTATTTCCTTGTTCACCGCCATGAAATTGATTAAGAAGTGATTATTTACTTGTGTGCAGTGACACACACACAACTGGTGTGTGTGTGTGTGTGTGTGTGTGTGTGTGTGTGTGTGTGTGTGTGTGTGTGTGTGTGTGTGTGTGTGTGTGTGTGTGTGTGTGTGTGTGTGTGTGTGTGTGTGTGTGTGTGTGTGTGTGTGTGTGTGTGTGTGTGTGTGTGTGTGAGAGATCATAAACAGCTTGTCAATGCGAGGTCCAGTGACCTCCCCCCTTCTCTCCCCCCTACAGCCGCCAGCGTCCGCTTCTCCGACGTCACGGTCCTGCTCGTTTTCATCCTCCTCCCCTCCACCGTCGTCACCCTCATCCTGATTGGACGGATACTCTTTCCGAAGAAGGAGCGTGGCCAATCGAAGGCCAACAGGTCGCCCATAGAGGTCACGGAGGGGTGAGCGGATCTGTTTGACCAATCGCTGCCGCGGGTCCTCTGGGAGTAATGATAGTCAGCGCCAGGCTTTGATGGTTACAGATGTTCCCCCTGGATTGTTAATTCGATGAAGATTAGACAAGAATTTGAAATTGGGTTAAGGGTTTGATTTTCAGGAGGGTCTTTCTTTTTGAGGAAAGATGCTGTGAATCTGAAGTCTGCAGGTTCATGGTGTAGCACAGGAGCTGGTATTTGCTCTTTTAGCTGGTGTAATGCAGGAATATAAATATTTGAACAAGCTATTAGTATTCTGAAATGCATGTTGAACATATTGCTAACAGGATACGGACAGAATTATTAACCAAAGAGTTGCAACTCACACAGCAGTTCATTTTAATTTAGTCCCCATTATTGTTTGTGTTTGATTATCCAGATCGTCATTATTTATTTTGACCACTCTGAAGGTACGTATATCTAGCCAGAGGAACTAAACTGCAGCATCTCCTCTTTTCTTTTTTCAAAACCACACCCATTAAATTGTCTTCTCACCGCAGGAAAAGCTTTTTAACATTTAAACACATGATGATCAATCAATTAATCAATCACACTTTATTTATACAGCACTTTTCATAAAAATAAAAATGTAACACACAAAAAACAGACGCAGACAAGTGTCTCAGCTGGCAGTTAAAAGAAAGACTCGACTCCTACATGCGCTGGAAGCGGTTGGCCAATCACAATTACCCAAATTAAAACTGTGTAATTGCTAAAAGAGGAAGAGTTTAACTGCTCTTTTAATTTGTAGAAATATCTCTATTTTAAATGCCTCAATCAAACTTCTTTGATTAATATGTAGGTAGAAAATTCAGTGTGTGTTCTGTGTTTTTGCTGGAAATGAGTTTGAATGGAAGTTCAAACATCCACTACTTGTTGTCGTTCAACTGACGTCTTCCACGTGCAGACCAGTGAAGCACATCGTTGCATTTTTCCCCCCCCCCCGTTCCCCCGTAATTGTGAGTGTGTTGTTATTGTCATTGTCGTTTCTGACCATCTTCTTTTTTCGGTCCAATTCATCAGAGAGGAGTTTGGCGTCCAGCCACCAGGGGCCAAAGAGAAGAGGGCCATGTGCTGTGACCTATATTTGACGGTACAGTACAGAACAGTTTCATAATAGCTCGACGTCTTGCAGCCCATAAATAAGTTAATGAGACATGTCTGCCAGATCCTTTTCACGTCTTTAATTTTATATGCCCTCCATGTCTGAAGACAGGACTTGATGGTTTATAAAATATTGATTTTTTTCCCCCCTCCCAATGTAGTTATGTTGTGTCTGGGTCAATACTGTATTTGTGTGTCTGTGTGTGTAGCTCCGTCTGACTGTTTCGTTTTCTCCTCCTCTTCTCTGTCCCCAGGACTCTGACGATGAGGAGTACTACAACCCCAAAAAGCAGCCTCCCGCAGACGAAGGCTACGCCGAGTCTCAGTGCTAGAGAACCCTGGTGGTTGGGAGATGTAACTGCACGCCTCGGGACTGCACCCCCCCCCCCCCCCCCACAACCCCTTACAAATGGGAGGCACCGAACGGAAATCAATGCTGGATTCACATCGCCTGTGCCTCCGTCCACCACGCACCCGGTCACTTTGCTGATGGAGCAAACATTTTTGTGGTGTTTTGGTTTTCTTTCGTCTTGAGATGATCTGAATTATTACTATTCATCCACAGCACGATATTCACACCAAAGAATACGGCATGTCAATGACTAGTTTAACCTTCTTTTTTTTTTTTTTTTTCGACAAAAAATTCTAAAAGAACCACCTCACAGCTTCCATACCGGTTTGCTGTGGGGAAAAAAGCTGAGGTATCAATCCCTAAATTTCAGAGCTTTTGTGGTTTATGATTATATATAACATTTGTTTGTTGTTTTGTGTCCAGGTATGAAGCTGGGATCATTCTGTCAGGTACCAACTGACATGCAAACACAAACACACAGATGAGCACTATGTATATTTTTTTTTTCTTTTTATATCTGATGATATGAATGATTCACTTTCTTATCATGAAGGAGAGAGATTATGTTTTGTCTAATTTATTGCTTGTGTCAAAAGCGGCTGTATGAGATCTGTTATATTCTAAACATCATGAGAGAAAATAAATGGTTTGGTGTGGAACATTAGCTGCGACCACTTAATACCATTTATATATAAAACTGTACAGTATATATATATTATATTTGAAATATTTCCAGTCCTCTGTATATCACTGTACCATGTGTGTGCCGTCTTACTGCTCAGTACACTCTGGGGAATGTCTGACTCTGGATGTGGACCCGAGTCTTTGGTTTTGGATGCATAGCTTTGCTTGTGTTGATTTACATTTTTTAGAAACATCTTTGCCAAAAGAAATAGTTCATGTGCAGATTCTCGCGGCTTCGTACGAGGATGGACATGACTTTTTTTTCTTCTTTTTTTTAAAGATGCTTCTGGCAAGAATTAGTTCATTACATTGAGGAACGTCTCGGTTTGCAAAAAGAGAAGCATTTGTTTTGTAAAGCAAGCGGCCACCGTCTCTCCTTCGGCTCCCTCCTCTGTTTGGTCTGTTGCACTATTCATGAATGGGCCCTCTTCCACTATTCATGAAAGCTCTTGAATATTCCCTTTAAAACTCTTAAGGACGGTCGGGAGGCTCAAAGAGCCTCGCTCGCAAATTGCGGCAGCATCTTGTCTCATCCACGCAGCCACGGGACTCGCGAGTCGTGATGGGATCTGACGAGATAAAATTTAAAAAAGCCGCCCAATGAAACGCGCAGAAAAAAAAAAAAAAAAATCAAGTCCTCATTCTGTCTCATTTCTTTTCCCTATTTCTCATTCCTCTCGTTCACGCTCTCTAGGGTTTTAATAATTCACACACAAAAAGCTACGGTGAAACAATTATCATTCCCGCGCCATCTGAACTGCCATGGCAACAACTTACAGATGTCGGGCAGGAGGAGGAGGAGGGGAGGGCGGGGGGAGATGTATTTAGAAAATTGATTGAAGAAAGAGAAAGGCTGACTACCTGAACTGGAGGGACGATGTGTCGGTCCGGTGGTCTAATGTACAACACCCTGTGTGTAGCTGCAGTAGTATACTGAATCTACAAGGCACCAAAACTGAAGTCTGACTAAGAATAAAGGTACAAATAAGACACGTGGCTCGTGTTGTTGGTTTTTTGTTTCCTCTTCTATTTCTCTGCGAAGGACCGATAAGTCTGGTTCCAACCCCTTCATTTTTTTTATTTGCCACACAAACCTTTGATTCTCTGAGAGAGAAAAGTGTGCATTAGAGATTTGACTTGTTGCCACGAGCAGAAAAAAAGCCGCGTACGCAGCAACTTCCATACCACAATCGACTTCAGTCTTGGCTCTGTGAAGACAGACAGTCGAGGGAAGCCGGCTCAGCACAAAGTGTCGAGACCGAGCTGCTGCAGGCGATGCAGGCGATGCTGGCTCTGCGTCGAACCGCTGTCCAACCGACACCATCTCTTACCCGGGAGCAAAGCCAAACTTCCAAAATCCTCGCATTCCTTTTTGAGCGAAGTCGACACTTGGCAACTTTTGAAGAGATTTCACATTGAAAAATGTGATATTACACAGGAAAAAGATGGGGAGTTCTCTGAACATGATAGATGCGTACCTATGAAGTAATATTGTCTTTTGGCATTTCACTGCTACAGTGCGTGTCTGCTTTGTAGAGCCATATTTCATGTTCATCTGTGGGGCCATAATATCAGCGGATGCGAGCCTTTCACAGAAATATCGACAGATATGCAGCCGTTTTATTTTGCAGAATAAACAATGCAGAAATCCATTTGTTTTACATAAAAAATAGTTTCATTTCTATATTATTTTAAACGTATGCATTTGATTGTTATTTTTTTGTTTATTTCTTTATAGTTATTCTTTATAGGGTTTTATGGTAAAAATCAAATGTCTTTGTCATAAAGGTCTGATGACGACATCTAACTCGGGGCCGTCGGGGGGATTCCAACGCCAATTGGCTCTCGCGACGTCTCATCTGAAATATTTGGGCCTAGTTCAAATACTTCAACTCAAGTGAGTGAAAGCGAGTAACGCGAAATTTGTATCTGCTCGCGTCGTGACTTTGTATTGAATCGCTTCGCTCGGAGAATTTGCTTTCGCGTTTGTTGTGACCGTAGCGTTAGGAACTATTTTTCCACTTTTCAATTTTAGTGGCTAATAAATCTGTACAGTTTTTTAACTCCCTAAAATCTGTATCGGCGTCCAACTTCAAAACCACTCCTCTACGCCCATTCACAGCGAAACTTTCATAACAGAGACATTTTCTAAAAACCAGTATGCAAACTGTTGAATCCTTTTTTCTTTTACACATAATTGGCAACGGTTCCGTTGTGGTTTCGAGCCGCCAAGGCAAACGCTTCACTGCGATGCTCCTTCCCTTTCCACATTGGCTCTCCTCAAATTGATGTTGTCATTGATTGGCAGCTGCGGTTCCTCCAACAGGGAATCGCTTTCTCGCGCGTGACGTTCTCAGCAGCTTCCACTCGCATGTGCGCCCACATGAATCACTGGTTGCTCAGCTGTAATAACTCCCATAATGCACCGCTCAGTGTGCGGTAGTGCAGGTCACGTTGCAGTTAATGTTCATTCTTAAATCTCACTCGCTTTTGCTCTGAGACAAAATGTGACAAAAGTCTTGCGGGTGAAATTGAAAGGGACAAGTGACAACACATCAATCGACTGGGTGTCCCATTTTTATTTGTGGCTTCATATTTGATGCTAAACCGCGCTGTAATCGCAGAAGGAGAAAAGAAAGACTTTGTAATCGGAGCCCACGGTGGAAGTGTTGCCCAGAACACCCTGTACCTCGCCTGTATCCTCGATATTGGCAGGACGGCGTGACGTTATTGATGTCGGTGGTCTGTCAGATGGCTGGACGTGGGTTAGCATACTAAGACATGAGCCTGGGCCGGTTTGCAGGCAACTTGCTGTTCCGCCTGCTGGACCTCTTGTCAAAGACGATCCCACAACCGCTCTCATTCGTTTCCTTCCACGATCCCCGACCTCAGCCTGATTTGGCCCCTGGGAGTTGGAGGACTCTTACTTTATAGAGAACCACCATTATTTGTAATAAGGGATTTTTGGGTTTTTTTTATTATCTTTTTCTCTCAAATGATTCATTTGTGTTGATTTGGAGGGATGTGCCTCTTGATGTTGGTGCTGTAAACCTCTTCCTATCACCGTGCAGCACATTGCACATTTGTTGAAATCGCACAAATGCCTTTGGTTCAGACTTCTTTAGTTATCCTTAGTTATTCAGACGCCTAACAAACCGCCTCCATCCAAGTCGTCCCTCTCCCCGGCCAAGCTCTCCAGCTCCACCGGCGGGATCCCGAGGCGCTCCCAGGCCAGGAGGGATATGTAGTTTCTCCAGAAGGTTCTGGGCCGACCTCTAGGCCGCCTCCCCCGAACTGGGAACATCGACGCGTGTTGGAAAGGGGAACTTCAAGGATCTCCTGAACCCGTCCCACAGTCTGTGCTTCTGTCACACACTCAACTGACAGCTGTGGTGTTTTAACAATGGTCCGACATCTGATGCTGCTGCTAACAAGTCTTTTGTTCGTTGTTATTTTTGCTCATCTTCTTGAATAATTTCAACTCATTTTGGTCAATTCGCCAAATGAAAATTTGACGAAAAATGCCGGTCGTAGTTTTTTCCCAGGGCTCAAGATGACATGTTTAAATCATGATATTCCCATAAAATGATCCATTTTTATGCCATAGAAGACTAAATGATCACGTATAAGAAGCTAGAATCAATTTAATTTTTATAGTTCAACTTGCAAAAATTGACTGGGGACCTCCTCTCTGCTCTGTTGACCAGTGGAGGCCGTGGCGCGTGAGTCACCACAGGTTCAAACTCGTTGTTTTGCTTCTCCACTGATCCCTGCGGTTAAACCCTTTCGGCACAGACATCGGAGCTGGTGGAACTTCCGACAACTTCCGGGGGAAAATCTGGACAGAAAAGGTGAGTTCCCCTTGAGCTTTGCTGCTCGACAAAGTGTCCCGGTGGGGGCCGTGAAACTGGGCGCCTGATGAGTACGCATGTGCCCGGCGGTTAAAGCAGGGCAGTGCCGAGGAAGATCATGCCTACTCAGCAGAACATTATTACAGAGTGTGTGTCATGCGATGACGCAGGGTGTTGATGTACTGCAGCCGAGTAATGGTTGCCAGGTTCTCCTGTGTGGTTAGACGCAGCAGCAGCAGCGACCACCGGGGAAGCTGTGGCTCCGCGGTGGACGTTAATGATTTCCCCTCAGTGAACTGGATGTGGAATAATCCTGTAAAGGAGAAGAATAGCAGAGCACACAACCCCCGAGGACTCTTCCTCCCTCCTCCTCCTCCTCCTCCTCTTCTCCCGCCACCCTTGTCTATCCTCCCGTTACCCATCATCCCTCCCGCCATCCTCATTGCAGTCTGTAGCATCTGCTGGTGCTCGCCGGTGTCAGAGCGGGGGTGCGGGCTGCCTCCTGTGACACCACAGTGTAAGAGCGAGTGTGTGTGTGCGTGTGTGTGTGTGTGTGTGTGTGTAATATGAAAGACAAATACAGAGCGTGGGTGTTTGCATGAGCATGCGCCTGCCTGCCTCACTATAGGGTTATAAATGCAGTTGTAGGGATAATGCATGCGTGGTGGCTGCCCATTAAACCAGACTGTGTGCAAATGTGGGCACAGTGGGAGAGAGAGAGAGAAAAGAGACAGGGTGGAGGACGAGAGAACGAGAGAAGCAGTTTTATCCTCGCCTGCCTGTCTGCCACACCCAACGCTCTTGCTTCCTCCTCCCAACTTCATCCCTTCCTCTCCCTCCATCTCTCTCTCCTTCTCACACACACACACACACACACACACACACACACACAGAGAGAGAGAGAGAATCCTCCCCCTCTGCTCCTTCCAGTCTATCTGTTGGTGTTTCCATGAGAACAGAGAGCGCTGGGTATGGGGGGGTGTAGGTGGGATGGTGGTGCGGGTGACGTGTCCTAAGAGCACAGTGTGTGTGTGTGTGTGTGTGTGTGTGTGCAGCCATGGATGGTGCATGCGCCTGGCCGATCATCACTGCTCTCTCTCTCTCACACGTCTCTCCCTGGCAAGAGCCGCTCCCGGCCGTGCCAGAAGAACATGCTTTCGGCATCGCTCCGGCAATTTGGACACAGAGCTCGCCGGCACACGAGAGTGTTCAACACACACACACACACACACACTCACACCGTCTGAGGGGGAGCCTGAGCGATCAGAGGAGGTTGTAAAGACACCTCCTTGGGCGTGTGAAAGGGGAGGGGATCAAAACAGAATGAAGGCAAGAGGGGTACTGGTGCCGCACATAAATGAAGCACAATGAAAATATGCAAATATTGGAGGAATCCAGTCAGTTATTAAGAGGAGAGTCTTTTCAGGGTGGGGCCGCAGCTTCTGATGGAGCCTGGCTGGAAGAGAGGAGGAGGAGGAGGAGGAGGAGGGCGAGAAGATGTAGAGGAGAGGTGTGCTGATCTAAAAGAGGTGGTGTGTTTGTGTGTGTGTGTGTGTGTGTGTGTGTGTGTGTGTGTGTGTGTGTGTGTGTGAGAGAGAGAGAGTGTGTGTGTGTGTGTGTGTGTGGGGGGGGGGGTTCATAACTATGAGTGAGAAGAAGAGGAGGAGGAGGAGGAGGAGGAGGAAAGAGGGGAGGGATAGAAGGATGGTGGGAGTGAGGAGAAGGGAGGGGTTTAAAGGGTGGGCTTTTAGTCATTGTCAGGCAGCGAGCAGGAGAGAGAGAGTGAGAGAGAGAGAGAGAGAGAGAGAGAGAGAGAGGGAGGTGCGCCCAGGCAGACCAACTGAAGAGCGTGTGTGTGCAAACTGGGATGAGTAAATGCACAGAGCAGCTTAGCTGTTGATACAGCCCGAGAAAGAGGGAGAGAGAGAGAGAGAGAGAGAGAGAGAGTGTGTGTGCACGCAAGCGAGAGAGAGAGAGAGGGTGAGAGAGAAGAAGTGAAAGGGAGGAAAAAAGGGAAGAAAGAAGCAGAGAAGAAAGAAGGGAGGATACTACAACTACAACTATGCTGTGCTGCATAAGAAGAACCAAACCGGTAAACTGCTTCAGCTTCTCTCTGTCTTTCTCTTCTCTTGGGCTCAAAAGAAAAACGTTGCATCTCACCCTCTTGAACTTTGTAACACTGTCGTCGGACCGGGATGCTGGAGGTAGAGATTTAAGGGCTGGGCGGGGGGGCAGGAGATGTATTTGGGGTGATGCGCTGCGACTCCGGGGCCCCGGGCTCGTCTCCACCTGAAGTGGACCCCACGAAAGCCCTGACACGCCTAGTTAATGTGATTATCCTGCATGAATGGATGTTGCCACTCGCCGCCTCGCAGACCTCACACTGTACTCAGCAGAGAGGATCAGGGACTGTAACTTGATCTCCGGGGGGCAGCTGGGCCCCCCCTCGTATTGATCAAGCACTTGTAAAAAAGAAAAAGTGGAAGATTATTGATATAGATTCTGTATCGTAGCTTTAATAGTCCCTCGTTTTATGCAGGAGCTTTTTTTTTTTTGCCGAACTCGACCACAATGCACCATTGTTAATGACTCTTCACAATAACCGTGGCAACCGCTAAACGATGCCTCAAATCGGGGGGGGGACGGGGACGTGTGAATCTGTTTTTTTTTCTTTTTTCTTTCTTTACTACTACTATCTTGAGCAGGGGCGGGGAAGAGTGCATTTCCACGGCGGGGAGAGAAAAAGGGTGGGGTACGGACTGAGCGAGCGGCACCATCATGTCAATGGCCTCGGGGGAATACAATGGGAATAGATGAGTCTGAATGGATTATCACAGCCCTCCAGCTTTCAGAAGTGGACCCTGTCAGTCGAGGGTATTCGGTGGAGTGTGCACTCGTTTAAAATAGGTGTGAGCGGGGCGGCGTTGGGTAGATTGTAAAAGTGGCAGTGAGTATTATTGTAGGTGTTGCATGGAGGCGGGCGGATCAGGGGAACTGTCTCCTGGCACCGTCCCGGACAAATGAATTAGATTTTTATCGGACTCACCGCCGCGCGTTTTCTGGACTCAGGTGGCACTCGACCGCTTCTTAAATGTCAGGCTGCATGAGTCACATCGGCCGTGGCAGAGGGAGGGGAGAGGGAGACGGAGGGGCGGCGGGGCTCGCCGGTCCCCAGAAGAGCGGGATGCAGAGGGGCAGGCGGGCATGGTCGGGTGGAGGGTGGAGGGTGCACATGGGGGGGGGGGGGGGGGGAGACCTGGTGGGCACAGAGAAAAAACGAGAGGTGAAAAACAGGCAGGGAGGTTACAAGATATGGGGGGAAGGTGCAGGGAGGCAGACCGACATGCAGCAAAGCAATGAAGGCGAAAGGAGAGAAGTCGACGAGATGACGAGAGAGATGTGATGTGACAGGATGTGAGGGATGATGGTTGGAAACGTGAAGGAATAGGAGCCGGCGCGCTGCAGCCATGTGGGTGAGGCACCGGCTCCCCCCCGCCCCCCCCACTGTCGCAGGCTGGAGCTGTGTGCGCATCTCACCGCAGGGGGAAGGAAAAAAAGGGGGGTGGGGGGGGCGGAGAAAAAAAACTACAAGCACTTATCCTCCTGCTTCTTCTTCGTGAGCAGGGGCAGGACATGAATCCAGACGTACTCACGGATGGATGAGCCGAGAGAGAGAGAGAGCACGGCTGTCTTCTGCTTTTGAAACGCGACAGTGTCGCTCGGGGTGCTGCCGCCGTGGAGGGGTTGAGTGGCTGCTAGCTCTCGACCCGTGGGCCGTCCCCGCGTCCCCCGTGTCCCCCCGTGTCCCCCGTGTCCCCCGTGTCCCCATGTCTGTAGCTTTGGCCTGAGGAGTTGAGGAGAGGACCAAGTGGGGCCTGCACTCAACGCCGCCATTTTTTCCTGAGGAGCCAGGCCTTCCCGCCCACATCCCAGCCCGTGTGTGCTCCTCTCAAAGGGCCCCAGGCTCCGCCCCACCTCCTCCCCCGGTTCCCCTTGCACCTGGACCGTGCCCCTGACTCAGACTTCCACCTTCAAAGAAAATGATCATTTCATATACCGTGGTTCCTCGGAACCTGACTTCAGCCTTCCTTCCTTCCACCCCCCCCCCCCCCCCCCCCCCCCATCCCCCCCCCCAAGCACCATGTCCAGAACCCCAGCCTCTTTTATCCTCCAGCTCCTCACCACCTCCACCTGCCCCTCTCCCTCTCCATCTCTCTCTCTCTGTCTCCCCCCCTGACCACTATGAGACCAGTGGCGATCGCGGAGCCTTTGTTCAAGGCAGCGAGCCGGCGTAATTGAATTTAAGGCTGCTCCGGAGGACGTGATGACGCCGGCATATGCTCTGCCTATTAGATGCTGCGGTGCACCTCTTTGCCGGGCTGTCGTGAAAAAGGAAACAATGCATCCTTTAACGTCGCCCATCGATTCACCGTCACAGAGAAGAGAGAGGCGGGGAGAGGCAGGGAGAGGCAGGGAGAGGCAGGGAGATGGTGAGCGGAGGCTGTGGCAGTCACCACCTGAGCCCCCCTCTCCTCATCTGCAGGAGATAGCTGGCTAAAGGGTGTGGTGCTCTGCCGTGTCTGTCTCTCTCTCCCTCTCCATCTCTCTCTCTCTCTGTGTGTGTGTGTGTGTGTGTGTGTGTGTGTGTGAGGGAGAATGAGTGGGTAGCAGTCTGTTCAGTGTGAACAAGAGAGAGTGAAAGACGACAGAGAGAAAAGGAGATATTCGGCGGTCGCAGACAGCAGCCGGTCTGAGCCGTCTGAGCGGCTCCTGCAGAAAAGCAGACAGCCATTCAAAATCATGCTGGCATTTTGCAGGGTACAGGCGTCTTTGCAGGAAGTGTGTGTGTGTGTGTGTGTGTGTGTGTGCGCGCGTCACTAGCAGGTGGCTAAAATTACATCTCTGCCTTCCAGGGAGCCGTGGTTATGTGACAAATGTTAGGGGGAGAATTTAAATTGGACCATACACTTATACTTTAGTACGTACAGCGTCTTCAATAAATTCACATTAAAGTGACTTGCACTGAAATATATTCTGCTGCAGCACCTGTTAGGTGTGTGATAAAGGAAAAGGGGGGGGGGGGCCCTCTGCAAAGGCAACGTTCTGTGACTCCACCGTTATCAATGCAAATATTACCTCTAATATTCCTCTCTCCCCTCGAGCCGAGGCCGGGGCGGAGCGGCAAAGTGTAAAAGGGAGTGTCGCCCCCCCCCACCCCCACCCTTGAATAGGATCAGAATAATAACAATCATTTTTATGAAACTGATTACATGCACCCCCTGGTGTGTGCATTAGCCTGAGCTGTGGTTCTGTGGTGATTCAACCGGCACCCATGTCTTCCTCCAGTCTCTCCTCCTCCTCCTCCTCCTCCTCCCCCCACTTCCAGAAACAAGTCCCTGATGGCCCTGGCACTGAGGCGGTGCGAAGGTGGCGGATTGTTGCTTGTGTGTCACCACTGGGGGATGGTGTGTGCGTGTGTGTGTGCGTGCGTGCGTGTGCGTGTGTGTGTGTGTGTGTGTGTGTGTGTGTGTGTGTGTGTGCAGTTATGGATCTGTCGGCAAAACCACTGACTCTGGGGTGTGGTTCTCACGACAGCCGGGGCCCACCCAAGGACAGAGACGGACAGGGGAGGGGGGCCGGACCGCGGCCGACAGACAAAGCTGTAATAGACACGTCCAGCACGTCTGATAATGTGCTGGACACATTTCAGCACAGTCATTTATTACCTTTGGCAGACGCAACAGACAGGAGGTGTTTGTCCTCTGGTGAACGCCACTCTCGTATATTGTAGATAAATCAACTCGTGATCGGTGATTCTGAATTCTCAACGTCATTCTTCTTCTGCCGACATTATACGTGAAACTGCCCTGTGCAGCGAGCGTCTGTCGTTGATACACTTCACTTGGAGACGTTACAATTCCAGGACTAATTGCATAATTGTCTGTTTTGCAATCGTGCGAGGAAAAGCACTGTTGCAAAACATCCCCCTTTTTTTCCCCCCGCGTTGGATAATAAACACAATTCTCAGTGGTTAATGTGGTGTATCTATGGCAACCAGAGAGGCCGTCTCCAATGGGCGGGAAACTCCGCCGGCTCAATTGTGATTCAGTCATTTGATTATCCTGATAATACAAAAAAATGAATCAAGCGAGCGCTGGAGTCGCGGCGTGAAGGGAAGCGGCTCTTGCGGTGTGCTGCACCTTTTGGGAGGCACCGCTGTGTTTATGAATGAAAATGTGTGCCGCACAGACACCGGGCGGAATAGGCGGCCTGCCGGAGAGGGTGTGTGCGTGACCAGAGTTCAATTGACAGTCAGTCAGTCAGTTTGGGCACAGTGCAGCAAGGAGATTTTAAGGAACCGCATCACTGAAGATTACACATCCCGATAAATGACGAATGACCGATTTTTCATAGTTGCCCGGCGATTAATCTTCCGGCGCGCGGAGACAGGTGACAGAAAGTCAGATAATCCCGGCGAAGCACTCCTGAAGGGCGGTGCACAGACAAATGTCAATAATTCAAATGATGATGGTTCAAACCGCGATGGCAATCTCGCCGTCCGCAAGACGCTGATATGAGATCACTTGGCACTCTTGCTGCTATTTTATTACATTTGTGCGCATATACACACCCAGATCTCTAAAGTAAATGACATACCCCCCCCCCCCCCCCACCACCACCACCACCAGCTCTGTTCCAGAAATGATGTCATACCCCCCCAATTCCCAAACACCCTCATCCATCGCTCTCTTTCTCTCCCTCTCTCTCTCTCCGTCTGACTCACCGTTTGCAGCCAGTAAGTAATTCTATTTAGAGTTAAGTGCTTGGGTCCAAATTTTGGCAATTGTAAGCACCTATGAGATCAGATATAATAACGTCCCAGTAAGTCCCCGGGGACCCGCGTGTGATTAAGAGCAGCGAGGGTGTGCCAGCCAGTCTGTCTGCCTCCGTGTTGGCTATGGCCGCAGCTTGCTAAAGTTTATTTCAACACTTAAAGTTCAATCGTTAAGAAAACAGCCACGAGTTTTTTTTTAAACGTAAATCAGAAAACTAAAGGGCCAGAGTAAAGGCCCATTCCTTTCACAGCCAAGAGTTTTATCGTGTAATTTTGTATATTGCATTGCGCAAAAATTGCTTCAGGGGGGCGGGTTTGTGTAGAGGTGCGGGAAAGGCCCGGGGCAGGATTTACACCCCGAGCCCAGGAGATTGCATGTGAATAAAAGGTGGAGGAGATGAATACGCCCGACAGCAGCTGCTGCCTTGGCCTCGCTGCTCCAATATTGCACTGACACACTGACCCTGGAGAGGACATGTTGGTTTAGGGCCTCTGGCTCTTAAATCATGTCGCACAGATGTGACGCCTCACGCGGGCAGCTGTCCAAGTCGAAAAACCTCATTTGTAATGTAACGACACCGTCAGAGACAGGTATCAGGGCACGTGACTAATGCATGCGGCTGCAATTTCCACTTAAATTCACTGACCTTAAGCCGAATGCTGCCGCGCGCCGACACAGACCCACACTCACATACTGCCATGCAACGCACACGTAAGCCCCTCCGGCCCTCCGTCCGGCCCTGCGCCGCGCCCTGCTGCTACATCGCGCAGCCCCTCCTTAGCCGTGCTGATTGCCTCCCCCCCCCCACCCCTGATTTACGAGTTCCTATTGGGCCGCTGCCCTAAGGGGTCAGGCGCACTGCCAATCAGGGTGACATGTAGTCTTTCATAGCTACCAACCGGCAGACAGCGCCGGTGATGAGTTAGCACACTGGTTGTCAAGGTAACCTTTGATGGTTCGGGAGGGGCACGGCAGTGACTGCTGAGGAGACTCCGGGCAGCTCGTTCCCTAGCAGCCAGCTTATGGAGCCCGTGGAATACCAGCGTACCTCGATACTAGAGAGAGGCTCATTATCTCTGGAGAAGGGGTAAAGATTTTTTCATATATTAAGCAGATTATTCTGAGCAGAGAAGGCAGGGAACACTGACGGACGCCACGGAGCGCTCCTACGTTTAAATGAACTGTGGTTATTCACTGAATTCATTTCAGCGGCGGCATCCAGAGGACAATTCCACCTCACGCCTGGATTGAATAACCACATTAAATGCCTGCAGTCATTTGTCGAGCCCCAAATCCCAGTGTATCCAATTCATTCTGTTCAGAGAATCAACCCACACGCACAAATCTGTTATTCTCATGATTCACCGTGGCACTAAATCTCCCGCCTTTTCCAAGCACATGAAATGATAAAACAGCGTTCATTCATTCTGTTGTCAGACCAATCACCGGCTCCCGACAAAGCCGTCGATACCTGGAAGGACAAAAACTCTCAAAACCATTTTTTTTTTTTTTTGCCTCTGCAGTTTTCACATCTTTATCATTTGGCTAAGTGACGCCGCACTGCCTGCATGCTCTTTGACAATTTGCGTTGGCTTCACGTTTGCTTACTCACGTGCATTTCAAGGTGCAGGCTCGGAATCCTTGGATCAACCGACTATGGGGAATATTTTTTGCCTTGATTTGTTTGCCTGTTCATTTTGAATGTACTGATTCATTTTGTTTGCCAATTCCAGTGCCCACCGTTCATTCCTTTATTTGATTTGATTTTCTTTTCATTAGATTTTTATGACTCATTGCACAACCCACTATTTGATGGACAGCTATGGATCCAGTTGCTCAAGGTAATATCACGGAACCCGTTTCAATGTTACAATCCTGTGCTGCCCTGTTCCTAACCCTGTTCCTTGTCCAGTCCTATGCCTTACTCGATTCTAACTAAGCCCCAAAACCCTCACCCGATTTTCCCAGTCTATAATTACTAGGTGTCTAACAACTCCCTCTCCTAGCACATACTTGTATCTCTTTCTGTCCTCTGACCTTTCAACGCTTGACTTATTGCACCTATCTCTGGTGGAATTTTAAGCCCAAATAATAGTATGCCAGCATGATTATTTGGGATGATCATCCACAAAGCTATCGAACTACATGCCGCCACAGTAGTGAGTTGTGAGCATAGCGACCAGTGCATTCCTTTTGCTGGCTTCCAGTGGAACTACACGCTGGCTCACTGTGCATGCTAACCCGGGCGTATTTTCTCTTGTCCGCCAGGTGGAGAAGAATGAGGAGGCGGACCAGAAGATTGAACAGGATGGCACCACCAACAAACCCGAGGACAAGGCCCACAAGGCCGCCACCAAAATACAGGCCAGCTTCCGCGGACACATAACTCGGAAAAAGATGAAAGACGGCGAGGAAGAGAAGGAGGGAGACAGTCCCGCCGCCGCAGAGGAGGCGACGGAGGCCGGAGAGGAGGCAAAGAAAGCGGACGGAGAGGAGGCACCTGCAAAGGAGGAGGAAGCGGCGGGGGAGGAGGCCAAGAAGGAAGAGGAGACAAGCCAAGCCAAAAGCCCCGTTGCAGACAAGCCGGCTAATTCTCCAGCTGCCGCTGCCGCCGCCGCCGCCTCTCCTGTGGGCGCAGCGACGTCTCCCGTAGCGGCAGCCCCGGCCGCTGCATCTCCCACGGCCGCCAAGGCGCCCTCCGAGCCCCAGAAAGAGGAGCCAAAGGCGGAGGAGAAAGCCGAGGAGAAGCCCAAAGAGGTGGAGGCCCCGGTGGCAGCGGC